>NC_051451.1:6486351-6489084 GCF_001649575.2 Kryptolebias marmoratus
TATATATATATATATATATCATATGTGTGTGTGTCACCATTCATCCCTTCATTTGCATAAAGCAGGTTTCAAGGTTTCAAAGTGTCCAGCTGATGGCACTGTGGTATGAGTGGGCATCTTCATTGGTTAAAGCCGCATATATGTGACGTCATATTTGTGAAACCAATGACTTATATTCATATACGTCATTGTGTGAAACAGCCGTTGGTCCTTTTTTAACTTTATTTAAACAAGGTAATCACAAACAATAAAAATACAAAACAAGTAAGGCAATTACAATCAATAACTTTGAAAAGGGCACAGTAGAGCCATAGTATTTTGAAGATGAATTAAGGTATTATTGATAAGAAAAATAAATAAATAAATAAATAAAATTACCAACACAAGGGGATTCATATGTTAAGATTGACATACATTAGCGGGCAATTCAATCAAACATTCTGTCAGGACTTCATATGATTCAATACATTTCAGAGATTTTAGATATAATTGAAATTCAGATAAAAAGATGTTGAAAACTGGGGATGACCTTAGCACTCTTTGTTTATGAATAAAAAATTTTGCCAAACAAAAAATTAGGTTACAACAGAGTTCCATAGTTTTGTCTTTCAATAACACTCCAAAAGTTACCATATCTCTAGAAATAGATTTAGGAAGTGTAATTTTTGATTTGATCCATTTTTCTAGCAATTCCAAAATGATTTGGTTTGGTTGCATTTGTAGAGGATATGGTCTATCGTTTCTACATCACTCTCACAGAATGAGCATTTATTGTCATCAATATTAAAGCGATTTCTTCATAGTTCTTTTGAGGGGTAAATTGCGTTTAAAATTTTAAAGTGTGTTTCTTTAGTTTTGGGTTGTATGGGGAGTTTTAAAAAAAGAGTTCTTAATCTTTCAATAGATTTTTCCCCAAATTTGTAAAGAATCTTATTTTTATTTACTTTCCCAGGGAATAAAGTTTTTTGTGATTATTAAATTTTGGGTCAGTGAATGATATTCCATTAGTAGACAGATGGGGTAATTGTGGGGATATGGGATGATATGTTATATATTATATTTTTAAACTGATTAGTAAATTGTTTTGGTAAGGCATTATATAATCTTGTAAATTCAGCTTTTGGGGAAAGAATTGATACTTTGCACAGAATTGTTCGTAGTTTAACATGCAACCATTATCATCCATTAAGTGTATGATAGACCAAATATTCTTCTCCATCCAATCTTTGTAAAACAAGGATTTATTGCGATGTAGTATGAATCTGTTATTCTATATGATAGAGGAGTGTGGCGAGTAGTTATGTACGTAGAGCATCTTCCAGTATAGTAACAGTTGTTTATGAAACTCTGATAATTTGATGGGCAGTTCATGTATATTGAAATCAGCTAGAAGTACAAGTTTTAGACCACCTATTTTGTTAAATATATAATTTGGGACACAATACCAAAATAATTGAGAATTTTTAATCCAGGATTTTAACCAGTTAATCTTAAGGGTTCCGTTAAGACATTCAAAGTAAATTACTTTCAGACCACCATCTTTGATTTCTTTGACCATATGACTTTTCTGTAGGTAGTGTGGTCTGTTCCTCCAGATAAAGTTCAAGTTCATTTGGTTAATAGTCAGTCCCTCCAGGATTTCGCAGGCATTTTTTGTTATTCTTGAGGGCTAAAATGCCTGATTTCGCGGGGCATTTTCCTAAAAGTTGCGATGAAAAGTTGCGTTTTTTTTTTTTTACTAAAATCAATAAAAAAACGTAACTTTTAATATATAAACCAAAAATACTTACTAGTTTTGTAAGATAATTACCAACAAACATTTACATGATCAAAAGGTGCTTTATTTGAGACCTTTGATAGCTTATAAACTGACATTTATGACCATTTCTGGATTGTGCAGACACAAAGTGTTTGTCGATGTGTTTGTTTTATTACACTGCAGGACATGCAAAACAGCTTCCCCCCACTCTCGTGCAGCTGGGGAGGAAACTGGTTTGTGACTGCAGTTAAGTTAGTTTTAAGTTGGATATTGGATATTCGCCCTCCGCGGAGTTAGCGGCGTCTAGCTCACGGCTGACCCGAAACAGGAGCGCTAATGTCGGCCAGCCATTCTCTACCGGCCCCTTCTCTCACGCACGGCGGTTCACTTAGGGACGGCTAAGTCAGCCGTGCGACTTAGCCTCTGCGGCTAAGTCGAGGGCGACTTACTCCGAAGTAAGTAACATCTCTACAGCTAAATTAAATAGATAAGGGGAAATGGGACACCCTTGTGGAATTCCAACATTAATGTTAAATCTAGCTGTGGTTCCCTTAGGTAAAATTACACAACTATTAATGTTTTGATATAGACCTCTAATTAAGTTAATGAAGTTCGCTCCAAAACCTAAACTTTCAAGAACTGAGAATAAGAACTGGTGTTCCACCGAGTCAAAGGCTTTATAAAAGTCAAGGAAAAGTATGAAGCCATCATCTTTGATCATGTCCCTATATTCAATCAGGTCCTTTACCAGTCTTATATTGTTGTGGATTGACCTTCCTTTTAAGAAGCCAGATTGTGATTCTGCAATAACGTTTGAGATTCCTGATTGGAGACGCATGGTAAATATGTACGTTAGTAATTTATAATCTGAGTTTCTGAATGTAATAGGTCTTCTATTTTCAATAATTCTTGGGTCCTTGTCTGGTTTGGGGATACATATAATAATCCCTTGTCTCATTGTAATAGGTAAAGTG
>NC_051451.1:6500668-6502995 GCF_001649575.2 Kryptolebias marmoratus
AAGTCGCTGAGCAGCTGAATAGGGGGAATCCTCGTTGACGCGCCAGCTGATCAAAACTCAAATCCACGCTGCAGTTGAAATGTTTATTTTTATGCAGAACATCAGTGGATAACAAAAATCCGTGTCCAAAGGCAGCATTAAAAACGGATCCGCCGGTTCAAACAGTGATCATAAGACAAAAAACGTACAGGCTTAAAGCGGTCAGCAAAAAGTAGACTTCCCCCATCACCCACTCACTAAGAAGCAAAAAAAAACACCAGGTGAGCAACAGGTGATCTATAATCACTATCAACACCACGTGATCTAAAGCTACGCCTATCCACAACATTTTGTTTGGGTAACTTGCATTATGTTTAGAAGGCCATTTATCATAGAATTCATCTTGAACAAGGTTGAGATCCCCACCAATTATAATATTGTTTATTGAGTAAGATGATTTAAGGTAATCTAAGTTTAGGGATATTTCTTCTAGCAATAATTTGTTTTGGATTAGATTATTATAACCATATATATTCAGCAAAATAAGCATCACATTATTCAAACAGACAGTGAGGAATAACCAGTGACCATTTTCATCCATTTTACTTGATGTAATCTTTCCCTGAAAGATTTTTAGAAGAATAGCAAGCCCCGCTGATCTTGAAGAACCATGACAAAAATAAGCTTCATCCCCCCATTGTTTAGACCAAAAGACTCTATCTTCATGTTTTGAATGAGTTTCTTGTAAGAATATTTGAATTTTTCCCCTTACAAAACAAAAAGAAACTCTTCCTTTTAGTCAAGTCTCTTAGGCCCCTTGCATTAACAGAGATTAGCGAAAGTTCACTTTTCAAGTTAAACAAAAAATTAAGGAGATTAAAAAGAAAAAGATTGAACCTTATTGAATAGGATTTACCCGAGAAGAAACTGAACTGTAGGTAGCAAAAACTCCTGAACTGATAATTATGTTATGTAGATCTGTTGTGACCCTAAGGAGTAACTCGTTGTCCGTTGATAAAGGCATATGGACCTATAAAACCCGCCTTTATCCCAGATTTCCGTGCCTGCTCTACTTTGGACCACACAGCCAGTCGTGCTTCCTGGTCTTCTTTGGTGAGGTCCTCTGAGAAACGGATGTTGAGCTCTCTGCAGACGGAGTGTTGCTTAGTGGATCGCTAGAGTTCTTCCCTGAAGATCCGACCAGTAAACTGTACAATAATCTGACGTGGGCGGTTGGTGTTTTTCGGGCCAAGACGGTGTACAGTGTCGAGAATAATGTCCATCTTCTCTTTCCAGTGTGGCATAATCTGCCTAATGAGATTTGTGACTTCTTTTCTTGTGTCTTCCCCCTTTTTCTCTTTTAAGCCGTTAATGTGCAGATTCCACCTTCTTTTATAGCGCTCTGATTCTGCCGCTTTTTTTTTTCAAGATCTTGGAACTTCTTTGTCAGCTCGACGTTCGTGGTTTTAAGTTGTGTAATCTCATTTTCCATCTTTTCGTTTTTATTTTTACAATCTTGAATTTCAGCACTGTTAAACTCCACCGCTTTAGCATTACTTGCAATGGAGAACGTGTTCCATTTCAATTCTTCTCCAAAGTTCAGCATCATTCTCTGTAGATTTTCAACTGCTTCTAAGATCTTGACATTAGATGCGTTCGAAATAACCTCCTCATCTCCCTTTGTCTTCTTGTGTGGAACTGGGGGTTTGCATGGCGATGTTAGGGCATTTTTTGTCCCTTTGGCGTCGGTGTCCATATTTTGAACGTGGCAATAGTCGTGTGTTAGCAAAGCCTTGTTAGCTTTGCTGTTAGCTTTGTTGTTAGCCATTACCGTCATAGTTTTCTCTTGCTTGTCGTTGTCTTTCTCGTTATGACTGGATGTTTTTAGTTTATTATTATTATTATTATTAGTTCACGACTATACTCCTTTATTGTGTCAAGTCCGGACTTCATAGATGTTCAGCAACTTATTTAAGGAGCTTGCTACCCAGAGCTCATTTACCGCGCATCCGCTCTCTCCGCCGTCTTCCAGCCACGCACGGCAGCGGCTTTCTGTCTGTGACCCACGGTATATTATGTCAGCATTTAAGTCATAAGTGCTGAATGATGGAGACGCATTAAGTATCAAACCCGGGGTCGCAACAAGTAGAGACAGCTAGCAGGCAGCCCAAGAAGAAAGACTTTTACCAAAACGAGGGGAGGACGTCTGTGATTTGGTTCAAGAAGTCCGACAAGGAGCAGAAAAAGGTAGTATGCTAACTCTGCTAATGCTAATGCTAACTCTGCTATTAGACTGTTTTCTCATCTGACGCCAACACAACAAACCTCTTCTATCACTTAAAGAAGAA
>NC_051451.1:6503239-6524362 GCF_001649575.2 Kryptolebias marmoratus
AATTATTTATTGGCTCCACTCTTCAGATACAAAATGGTACCACCTGGAGGCTGCATCTTGCCTCTCATCATCTCTTGAGGCCTTGGTCTCCTCTGGCCTCCCCCTCTCCCCCTCTGAATTCACCAACAACCCAATTGTCATTGACACGCTCAAGATTTGGTCCCAGTTCAGACAGACTTTTGGATTTAACGGGTTTCTTTACACTAGCCCTATTCTTAATAATCACCTCTTCCTCCCAGGTAAACTAGACTCTGGATTTATTGCTTGGCAAGGACGAGGGATATATACATTCAAGGATATGTACATAAATGGTATATTTGCAAGTTTCGAAAACTTATCACTGAAGTTTATTCTTCCTTGGTCTGACTTGTTTCGTTACTTTCAAATCCGACACTTTCTCAGGAGTCACGACCCCAAATTTCCAAACGTGTAATCTAGGGATAAATTCTTTTCTATCTGGAATCCGGTGCTGGCGTACCTAGACGAACTCAAAGTCATGCCTCCTTAATCTCATCAAGCAGGGTTCCTATTTACTTATTTTTTATTTATTTATTTATTTATTTACTTACTATTTTATTTTATTTTTTTTCCTAACTGAGGTTGCTTATGTAAAATATTTTGAATAGTGTGTGGCTTTAATAGCAGTGCAAGGTTTAATGACTTTTCTGTTTCTTCGGTTGGGTGTCCCTGATGTTGATGGTTTGTGGGGTGGGTCATGGGAAGGGGGTTGAGTGTGTGTTCGATTTATATAAATGGAAAAAAAAAAAATATGAGCAGTATTCTAATGATACTTCTTTCTCATGGATCTGTTATATATTAGTGCTCAATAAAAAGATTTATGAAATAAAGCTTGAAAAAAGTAAGAAATTAGATTATTTTTTCATATTTTCATAGAATAACTGACAACGTACATATTTGGGGTATATCGTGATATATATCGTTATCGTGATATAGGATTTTTTTCATGTCGCCCAGCACTATTTCTAAACTTTATTTTGACAGAAAAGCAGGAAAAAATAAACTTTTTTCAAGACTGTAAGGATGTTATTTTATTTTGTCAATTAAATAACAAAATAAAATTCTGAACTAGATTCTCTGAGCATTAATTTGTAAAGCATATTAAAGTTTCCTCAGCATATTTCTGATGGAAAAGTTGAATTTTTTTGTTTTTAAAACACAAAGATCTATTTTCCTAATGACAATAAAACTGAAAATCTCAAACCTTTTACAGGCCTTCTGATGCTGCAGGGTTTTCTTTATGAAGTCAAACTAATTGTTTTCCAGTCAGACCCCAGGAAGGTTTTTCATCTTCAGGAGTTTAAATGTTTGTTCTTGGACAGATTTAAATAGAAGAACCCCCTCATGTTGTGACGTCTTTGTCCTGCAGCTCTACAACGCGGCGTCTCAGTCGAAGAGTCTCAGCGGACACAAAGTTCAGTTTGTTTCGTTTCCGTCATCTCTCTCCTACAAACACAAGTTCATCTACAGGAGCCCGGAGCTGCCGAACATCCTCAGGTACTGAGCAGGAACGTTCTCACAGCTCTGATGATGATGATGGGGGTGGTTCTCTTTTCATGTTCTGTTTTCATTTCTAGTGATTTCCTCGGATCAGCTCATCCCGTCGTCGCATGACCATAAACAGACTGTTTGCACCTCGTTTTCCATAAACAGTCATGTTTGTTTTACTGACAGAACTGAATATTCCTCCATTAGCAACACACGCACACACACACCATCCCATTCCCTCACACACTGGAAACACAGGGTTACCACGGTAACGGTTTTAACATCAGAGGAATCACAGCAGCCTGCAGGATGAGCCAACAGGAGGTATAAAGGTTTTTAGCTTTTCTGGCAGCTGAGCTGCCAACTCTTCTTCTTCTTCAAATGCATGATCTCTTCTTCTTCTGTTGTTTTATCTGATCACATGACCCACCTGTCTGCAGGCGGTTGTTTGTAAAACTTGTTTGAAGGCTGCTATGACTTGAAATAGAAATTAAATAATTGTTTTATGAAGCTGCCTGTGTGTCGTTTTTTACAAGAAAACGTTTCATCAGGAAGGGAACGAGTCAGAGAAATTAATTTGTGCTAAAAGTTTGACTGTAGAGGAAATAAGAAAGTTAAATAAAAGCAGTTCTATTGAAATAAAAGCCTAAGAGTCTGAATGTAATGAAAAATAAACAACTAGCATACCTGATCTGTTTGTCCTCAGAGTATATGCTGCAGATGACCCTCAGCTACTACCACACCAATGTTTAGGTCAAGATTTGTAAAACTGACTGAATTACAGACATTTTTGGATAAGGCTGAATAGCTGTGACCGCCATTTTAAATCGGGTTGACTTCAAAAGGTATTCAGTTATAGATGTTAATCCAGTCATTACGTTCTGAGTTTCAATAAAATCTGTCCAGTTGTTCACAAGATATTTTGCTAACAGACATGAACACACACAATGACATTACAGCCCATCTTTCAGCATCAAGTGATAAATAAGATTTATGACAAACAGCTGATGATTCTCAGTTTATTCCAAATTTCAGGTCCTACAGGATTTTTAAGGTTATAATGTTCCTGTGTCTCTAGCATTCAGATCGTTCTGATTAGAAACATTTTGTTTTTAAAGAACAGAAAACTTTCCATTCACTCACTGTTCATATAAAGTTTTTGTTGTTAAGCGCAGAAGCTGTAAAGTGCTGTTCTTTCTAATAAAAAAAAAAAAATTGCAGAATTTCTTCTTTCAGCTGAAACAGAAATAGTCACTTTTTCTGCTGTTTTGAAAAGTAAAAAGAAATGACCAAAGCCAGAGTAAAAAATCTTTATTAGACAAATTAAAGTTTCGTCGGAACAATTTCATATAGAAAAGAGAACAATCCTGAGTTTTGTCATGAAGTGAGAAATGTTGCTTTTATTTCAGAGCACAGAAACATTTTCAGCTCTAGACTTTTACCTGTCGGATTTTTATCTGAAACAGAAACAGAACAAACATTCATTTTAATGTGACAGTTTTAAGAGGAAATGATAAATGTTCAAATTAAAAATAGAGAAATCACTGAGAAACTCAATCCTGAGTTCTGATGTTGGATGTAAAAAGGTCATAAAGCAAAGAAAGAAGCAAAGTGACTTGACAGCTTTGAAAGATAAACCCAGATTTTAATCTGATTTAGTAAAAATGACATTAAAGTTCCTGTTTTTGGTCACTTTTTAAAGGTGAAGCTCTAAAAGACATGATTAGATCTGAAATAAAGTCGCTGATGTTAACCATCTGATTAAACTGATGATTTTTCTTATTAATCCAGTTTCCATGGTGACAGTATCCATGTTGCAGCTGCCTTTAACATGTTTTCAGCAACATGTGAGAGGAGTGAAGACTCAGAACCTGTGGTTCTACAAACACAGAGGTCAAAGGTCAGAGGAGTGTTTATATGAAATGATGTAAAACTGCACTTCCTGTTTGTTTCCTGGTTTTACTTGTTGCTCCTGAATAGGACAAAAACAAAGAAAACATGCTAAAGATAACCTGAGTATTTCTGTTTAAACCTGAAATAAACGTTTTGCTGTTTGTGACCCTCGGTGAACAGTCGGCTTAAAATTAGAACCGGTTTGTTTAAATCTGAGTTTGGGTCAGAACTTTGTTCCTGTTCAAAGAAAAATGTAAAAAAACCTTCCTGTTAACAAAATAAAGAAAAAGAGCCAAAACAAGAAAGTTTGTGGAAATGTCTTGGTTCTGTCTTAGATCCTTGCAGGAGAACGGGAACAGTCCAGTTCTTCAGGTCTGGGACTCAAACTTCAGCTCGTTGGGCGGCGGGATTTTCACGTCAGACGGCTCGACGCCCCAGATCTCACGGGCGTACTGACTGATGGTTCTGTCGCTGGAGAACTTCCCCGAGGCTCCGATGTTCCGTATCACCATCCTGGTCCACTCTCTGGGGTTCTACAGGGAACCACAAGAAGAGTTCTACACATCAGAGCTTTTAGATTTATGTGAAATGAAAAGTTTATCACCAGTCATGCTGTTTGAGGGTAAGAACCGACAACACTGAAGGTACCGTCAGCAGTTCGATAAAGGAGTATTTCAGAAAGTTTTTAGAGCGGGGACCACCACTGATCAACTTCGGTTACAAAAGCTCAGCTTTTCAAACCTAAACTAAATTGTTGTCAACAAAAAACAGAATCAGTCAGAAACAGTTTGAGATAAAGGTTTCACAGATCACAAAAAGTGTAATTCTTTGTTATCTGGGTGTCCAAAAAACTCCCCCCAAAACATCTTAAGTTGATCCAAAATGCTGCTGCCAGAGTTCTGATGAGAGTTAGGAGGAGAGATCAGAGTTCTCCAGTTTTAGCTTCTCTTTATTGGCTCCCTGTCAAATTCAGAATAGAATTTAAAATCTTACTTCTAACAAAAAGCTGACAGCAACCAAGCTCTATCTTATATTAAAGATCTTATTGATCCATATTTTCCCCTCACAGAGCAGTTTGTTCTCAGACTGGAGGTTTACTTGTGGTTCCTAGAGTTTCTAAAAGTAGAACAGGAGGCAGAACTTTCAGCTATCAGGCTCCTCTCTTGTGGAACCAAGTTTAATTATTCAGGTGTAATGTAATGCAGTATATATGGGTGTGGTATATTTTAATACGTGTAATACGGTGCAGTATATCGGTGGTATAGCTGGGGTGGTATTACCGCATAAAGTTCACTGACTCGTTCCTGACATCGGACATAATCTTCATAATCTGCGAACACCTTAAACCTGCAGGAGAAACAAATGTCAGACCTGGTTCTGGTTCTGTTCTGTTCTCGTCTTCAGTCTTCAGAACACCTGGGCTCACCTGTCGTGGTACAGCAGCATCTCTGTCAGCCCTTTGAACAGTTCTGGTTCTGCGGGACTAAAGAAACCGGTCCGGATCTGGTCCACGGCCAGTTTCAGCTCTGGCAGACGGTTGTAGAACTCTGTGGCGACATAGCTGCAGGAAACAGGAA
The DNA here is from genome assembly GCF_001649575.2 of Kryptolebias marmoratus. Classification (NCBI taxonomy): domain Eukaryota; kingdom Metazoa; phylum Chordata; class Actinopteri; order Cyprinodontiformes; family Rivulidae; genus Kryptolebias; species Kryptolebias marmoratus. Next base: position 6,508,216 of record NC_051451.1, read on the forward strand.
GTGATGTCATTTAGAAGCCTTATCTGTCAACACCTTCAGAAAACTTCAGGTGTAATATGTTCGTTTTGATTTTCAAACATGTGAAACAGAGTTTTAATCAGATCAGCGTCTCTTTGGATAAAAACAGGTTGTGAAACTGAGGTTTCTTGTGATCCACTATGTTTCTCTTGTTTCCAGCTCAGAGTTTAAACTTTAAATCAAAGAAGTTTTTGTTAAAAACAGAATCAGTTTTTTCTCCTTTTGTTGCCCAAAGATCCAGAAACTGATCAGAGCAAAGTTTCTGTTCATTTATCGCTTTGTTGTTTGTTTTTTAAAAAGTTTTTTGTTTAATATAAAAATATATATTTTTCTTCTGTACAACGGAACAGATTTTAGTTATTTTCTTGTGTTTTGTGTTGATTTTTATCCCATAATCTAAACTAAATATTTTAAATAATTTGGTTTTGTGTTTTTTGTCAAAAGCACTTTAAACTGCAATTATTTATGTGAAAGCTTTCATAAAAACTCATATTTAAATAAATAAAATGTTAAAAAATAAAAAAAAAAATAAAGGTGATGCCTTCAGGGACACTGTTAAATAAACTCTGATCTCTTTTATTAAATTGTAATTTTTATAATTTCCTTTTTACCATCTGAACAATATTTTTTATCTTATTTCAAATAGATTTTAACAAGATTAAAAACAACCTGAAATAACCTGAGAGGATCCAAATATTAAAAAGAAATTCTTATTTTTATTTTCAGTTTCAGTAAAAGTGTCATGTATTAAAACTTTTATTAAAATTTTTAAACAAAGAAATTTGATCTTTTAAACCTTTAAAAACATTTTAATGACATGTTTGCCACATTAAGGAATCCAAAGTTCACAATCTTTTTTTGTTGTTAATTTTAAATTTTAAGGATAATTAAAAGTTTAAAAGAACAATATTAATGTTAAATGGTGAGAATCATTTTCAGGTTAATCTACTAAATTATTCTGACTGTAAATTAAATATTATGGGGTTAATTTCACAAAAATCAGAACTAATCATCGCATTTTGGGGAAACTAATGAAATTTTTAAAAATAATTATCTTATGGATCAAATCAAAAACAGTATGATTCAGATTAGAAAAAGTGACTGAAGGCTGCAGCTGCATGAATTCCAGACTAAAAGTCTGTCCGCGATGTGTTCAGGAACAGTGACCTCATCATCTCACTGACAACAGGAAGTGACCTCACCCCCTCCGGTCCAGCTCCTCCACGTCGGACACCCTCATCCCGAAGATGAAGAGGTTCTCCTCTCCGGCCTCCTCGGCCATCTCCACCGTGGCTCCGTCCATGGTTCCGATGGTCAGGGCACCATTCAGCATGAACTTCATGTTTCCGGTTCCGGACGCCTCGGTTCCTGCGGTGGAGATCTGCTCTGACAGATCTGCAGCCGGGATCACTGAACCGGAAACAGGAAGAGTCAACGAGAGGCAAAAAAATGAGGAAAAAAACAAACAAAACAGGACTGATGTTCTTATGTTCTCACCCCTCTCAGCCAGAGACACTCTGTAGTTCTCCAGGAAGACCACCTTCAGTTTGTCTCCCACCGCTGGGTCATTGTTGATCACCTGACCCACCGACGTGATCAGTTTGATGATCATCTTGGCCATGTGGTATCCTGGAGCCGCCTGCAGGGGGCGACACAGGAAACACAGGGTGAAAACACTGACGTCTGACTCAACAGAACTCGGGTGGAAACGTGCAGCACCTTCCCTCCGATGATCACTGTTCGAGGAACAAATGGTTTGTCGGGGTGAAGTTTGAGTCCTGAGAAAAAGAAGTCAGAGTGATCTGAGACTCCAGCAGGGGGCAGCACCCTCACATAAACCACAGGACAGACAGACGGACACCTATGGGCCTGGGTTCTTACGGTTGTAGAGTGTGATGGCGTGCAGACAGTTGAGCACCTGCCGCTTGTACTCGTGGATCCTCTTCACCTGGATGTCAAAGATGGAGTCCGGGTTCACCTTCACCTGCTGGACTTTCTCCAGGAAGGAGACGAACTTCAGCTTGTTTTCCTGCGGACAGAGGTGGAACACGGGTCAGAGGACAGACAGCCAGACAAGAGGACGCATTTGTGTCTCCACCTGTTTGACTCTGGCCACGTCTCTGATGAAGGACTCTTCGTCTATGAACTGCAGGACGTTCTTCAGCTGGTTCAGGTCAGTGAAGAAGTCCTCTCCGATCCGCTGCGGGAAGAAAACCAACACAAACGTATCAAACCATCTCAACGGGTAAACCTGTTGCCGTGACAGCAGCAGATAATTACCTCGGAGATGACGTCAGTCAGGCCGGGGTTACACAGCAGCAGCCAGCGGCGCGGGGTGATGCCGTTGGTTTTATTCTGAAACTTGTCTGGCTCCACCTGGTGGAAGTCTTTAAACCTGTAGAAGAAGAAGAGTTTCTGAATGTCCAGAAGAACGTCTCTCTTCATCAGCGAGCAGATCCATGCGTGACAGATCTGTGGACTCACACTGTGTTCTTTACGATGTCCGAGTGGATCTGAGCCACCCCGTTAACGGCGTGAGACCCCACCACGCACAGGTGGGCCATGTTGATCCGCTTCGGGTCTCCCTCCTCGATCAGAGACATCCGGCGACGCCGGTCCTCGTCTCCGGGGAACAGGACCTCAATCCTCTGAGGCACAAACAGTTTTATTAAACAAAACAGACCAGAGGACACCAGAGAACGCTGTCAGTGGGGGTCAGAGGTCAGCGGTCTTACATCCAGGTGTCTCTGGTTGATCTCGTAAATGATCTGCAGGTGTCGCGGCAGCAGCTGTTCAAACAAGGAGACGGGCCAGCGCTCCAACGCCTCAGGCAGAACCGTGTGGTTGGTGTACGCACAGGTCCGACAGGTGACATCCCAGGCCTGCGCGTGCATGCACACAAACACACGCACACACAGGGGCTCAGAAAATATTAAGAAACTCTCTGTGTGTCCTCAAACATCTCTGACCTTGTCCCAGTCCAGCTTCTCAATGTCCACCAGGATCCGCATCAGCTCAGGGATGGCCAGAGCCGGGTGGGTGTCGTTGAGCTGGATCGCCACCTATCGGGACAGGATGGGACGGGCACCATGGAAGAAGACAGGGATCAGAACGTTTTTCAGATGTATAAAACAAACCGAGAGTTTGAAGAAAAGAGAAACGAGTGACACATCTGTAAACGCTGAAGCTCTTGTCCAATCAGCAGCCTTCAGTGCTACAAGCATCTCTACGGCTTCTCACCTTCTCGGGAAATGAGTCGAAGGACTTCCGGATCGGGTCTCTGCAGCCCAACTTTGAGGACTTGAACCGGCGGATGACGTCCTGCAGAGTGGCGGCAACCACAAAGTACTCCTGCTTCAGACGCAGCTCCTTCCCCTCAAAGAACTGCAAACAAACAAACAAGCAAGCATACAACAGATCAACAATCCTCCAATCAGAGACTCTGAAACCAGCTGTGTTAGGGTCTGGATTGTCAAACTCACGTTGTCGTTGGGGTAAAGCACCCTGGATATGTTCTCAGCCAGGTTTCTGTCCAAAACCGCTTGGATGTAACCTCCTGTATTAACTGTGGAGCAGAACCAGAGAGTCAGAACCTGAAGTGGACCTGCAGTAAGTTAACAGAACATCTGATAGTCTAGGATTGGGTGACCTCCTGTCATGGGTCAGATGAGCTGCAGAAGCCTTCATCCTCTTTAGCAGGGGGTCAAACTCAGCATCACAGGGGACCAAAATTAAAAACTTGATCCTCTCAGAGGGCCAATCTCAATCAATATTTATTGAAAAGAAATACCTAAATCAACCCTGGTTTGGCATCAAAATATCAAACACCTTTTCCCAGTAACATATATAGAATTTAGAACAAACACAGTTTAATGAAAAGAAGAAAAATAGATCAAACCTAATAAGAGACATCATTAGCATCCATTTCTGAGTTTATCTCTATTAAAACATCTTAAACGCCATCATCAACAAAACTCTGATCATTCAGCTACTAACATTACCTTTGAAACAAGAAAACAGAAAAAGACGACATGCATTAAAGCAGATTCATAGTTTCTCTGATGCACATTAACGCAAGTCAGATATCAGATATTGTTTCTTGACTGCAAGTTTATCAACACGAGTTCGATCGGTCCCATTAGATGTTCTCTGTTGTTCTTTTCATGTCAAAATCAAAGATTACTGAGAAATTAAAGCTTCATTTTCTTGGCTTCAGAGTAACCGTCACAGGAAGACTTCATTAAACAAAATGAGAAGCGACAGAGACTCGATCTGTCCCAAACCGGAGAGCCAGATCTAATAATATTTAAATGTTATCTTAGGGGGCCAGATAAAATGTTACCAAGGGCCGGATCTGGCCTGCGTACCTTGAGTTTGACACATGTGCTCTTCAGGCTCTGGATCTGATCCTCATAGTAATATAAACGGTCTGAACAGAACCTGTCAGGTTCTGGCTGAGTGAACAGAACCCTGGATGAGGGGCAGGATTTTAGATCTTATAGATCAGGTCTTCAGCTGATAAAACCATACATGTATAAAAGTTTTGCCTGATATTTCAACACTGTGAGGAAAACTCTTCCTTCCTGCCGTTCCTCGGCATACTGGACCTGAAATCGTCCATTACGTCCTCTTATTTGTTCCAACACGAGTCCCGGTCAACAGCAGTCTAATGTGACACAAAGAAGAAGTTCCATTTTGTCTTCAGTCCACAAAAAGGACTCTGTTTGTTTTTTTCTTTTCGGGCTCGGAGCATCTGCTCTCCATCATTATCTTTGTATTCTTCTCCTTCTTCTTCTTTCAGAGGACCATCTGCCTCAGAATGAAGATCTGAACATCTTCATCTCTGCACCTCCAGCTCCTCCTGCCGTCTTTTTGTTAGAGCCTCTGTCTCACCACCATTCTGTAAACTAGTGATGGGCAAATTGAAGCCGAAGCTCCGACGCATATATCGAAAAAGACAACACAGTGTTTCAGAAGCTCTGTGTCGGAGCGTGATTCGTTCGGCAAAAGTCACGTGATCAATGACGTCCGAAGCTTCGAAAGTGTTAAAGTTAAGTCACTGCCTGATTCAAAAGGTTTAGAAGGATGTGAATCATTGGCGGGATTTGTGGTGTGTTTTGGAGAAAAAGTAGTGCGTAATAACGAACCAGCGAGATAGTGATACATGGAGCCAGTGAGGAAAAGAGGATGTTCTGCCTGAGTTTATTTATATACACCATAACTTTATTCTTTCACCCACAAAAAATACCTGTTCAAAGCAGCACAGTGAAAACAGACAGAAATATCTCATGATATTAAACAGCTTTCAACTCTGTCATGATAAAGCGCTTCATTTTGTTTCTTCAAGCGGTTCTTCATACTTTTTGCCACAAGATAGCGCCAAGTAGGACTGTGTTGGAAAGCATCGAATAATGAACCCTTTTCCAAAGCAAACTTCAGTGCTTCAGGAAAGCTTCATTTGCCCATCACTACTGTAAACCTTCCCTTTCACCCCTGCAGCTCCCCTCTTGTCCCACTGACCTCCATCCGCTCCACCCTGCTGCTGCTGTCCATTCTTCACCTCTCAACACTTTGGAAGTCGACCCCGGGAACTTAAACTCATCCACCATCTCCCTCTAATTCACACACATTGATTCTGTCGTTTCATTGCAGTTCTATCCTCTCCACACTCTCTTCCACCTGATCCCTACTCTCACTACAGAGGTTGTCTGGTGAAATCCTAATGGGTTTTGCTGAGCTCCTAGCCTATTTCAACTCATTATAAACACTTTTATTAGAGGTGTAACGTTACGCCTAAGTCACGGTTTGATACAACAGGAAAATGAAACAAACCAACAGGTTTTTGTTGTTCTTGTTGTTGTTGTTTAACCAACCAATAACCAGAACCTTCCAGAACCAGATGCAGAAAAATAAACCAGTATTGTTAATGGGGAGCCTCTGAGATCACAGGTCAAACAACACACTGCTGCTTTTCTATATGAAGAAGTTTAGACACCCTTATTGTGGTGATTATCAGATTAAAACAAAACATGAGCTGCTCCTCAAGATGAGACAAGATGAGACAAAATGAGACAGACTGTGACCAACGTATTCGTCCAAAACATCTGTACTGTGACAGTGCGATACGAATAGATGTACCATTACACCATTGACTTTTAATCCTACATTTATTTGGGGGGGGGATAATTGTTTAAAGTATTTTAGCTTTTAAATAACTTTCCTGACTTTTTAACTTATAAAATCAATAAGTATAATATTATAGCTTGTGGTTAAAGTGAACACGAACACTTGGGTCATTTGACGAGCAGCTTCTTCGTTGTGCAGTTTGAGTTTTACTCTTTGAAACTGATCCGTGGTCAGACTCACAGTTCTGCAGGTTGAAGTCATTCGGAGCTTTGGCCGACCACAGTCTCATTGTGTTCACCGTGTTGTTACGGTAACCAGGAACCGGAGTGTCATAGGGCATTGCCAGCACCACCTGCACACATACACACACAGTTAGCAAATTATTTCTGACCTCTGACAGTTGTTATAATCAAAAAATGCTCAGGATTTTTTTTTTCTGATGATTCAAATAAGTTAATCAGTTTAGGAGCTGAAGTCTGTGTGTGTGTGTGTGTGTGTACCACCTGGGTGTGGGTCCACTTCATCCCGCTCTCCGTCCTCTCCACTCGGCCGTAGAAATGAACAGGCAGCATGTACTCTGGCCTCGCCTTCTCCCAGGGGTTGCCGTACCGCAGCCAATCATCTGCCTCCTCCACCTGCAGGAAGGCGGAGCAACACGTCTCACACACACACACACACACACAAGCTTACCCTGCCTCCAAGCACACCTGGTGCAGGTGATCTCCTCACCTGCCATCCGCTGCTGATCTTCTGGTTGAAGATGCCGTACTCGTAGCGGATTCCATAACCGTACGCCGCAAGGCCGAGCGTCGCCATGGAGTCCAAAAAACACGCTGCCGCAGACAGGAAGAGGAAGTTACAGTGACTGATGAGAGCTCACTACGGAGGGGTTTGTGTGAAAGGAGAAACATGAAGTTGATGTTCTTCAAAAGTTAGAACATTTATAAAGAGGGACTAAAATAAAAGAGAAACATTTGTAAACAAATAAATAAATAAAAATGTACAAAATGTAAAAAAACCAACACTTTAAAACAAATAGAATTAACAATAATGCAATTTAGACAAAAAGAATGAATAGGGGTTCCTTTTAAGAAGAATAAATATACAGGAAAAATATAAAAACTGCTGAAATCAAATGTTTACACCCCCAGCAGCCACAAAGGCCAGAAACTACAGGAGATCTCTGAGTTAATTGGATGCATTTTAAGACACACCTCTTCTTTGTGAGACATCACGGGGAAAATCGAAAGAAATCAGCAGAGATATCAGGAGGAAAACTGTTGACAGCCACAACTCTGATTCATCTTTGGTTCAGTTTCCAAATACCGCAGGAATGTCCTGCCGTCATTTGGTGTCAAATGTGTATCAACCCCAAACAAAAGTAGAAGAGCCTGAGAAGATGCTGCTGAAACATGTCAGAGAGTCATCATCCATAGTGGGCCAAATCCTGGGCCGGGTCCTGGGCCGGAAGGCCACACAGCGAGGAAGAAGCCATTTCTCCCAAAGCCAGATCACAGTTTGAACACAGGAACAAAGAGCTTCACTTTTGGGGACATGTCCTGTGAGTTGATGAAAGTAAAACTGAACTGTTTGGTTGTAACGATCATCGTTACATCTGGAGGAAGAAGGGAGAAGCTTGCACCACCCCAACAAACAAAATTCCATCAAAATGTTGTGAGAAAACTTGTGGAACGATTCCCAAAACGTTTGAGCCAAGTTGTACAGTTTGAAGCCAACACTACCAAATACTGAACATGGATGGAAACTTGTCACTTTGAAGAAAGTGATAAAAATTTCTCTCATTATTCAAACTTTTGAAAAATAGACATAATTTTTGGAATACTACCTGAACTAAAACAGAAAAGACTGAGTCAGTAGATGGAAATAACTCTACATTTCAACTCTACATTACTATACTTTATAAATAAATATTTTTATTATAGATTTTTCATACCAATACTAATATATATTACATAGATAGTATTTAATAAGTTTATTTTTAACAAGAATTTATACATTAATAATACTATTTACTAATAGACTAAATTATAAACTGTGTGATTTAATACATTATATGTTGTCATATTGTAACATAATTTATAGAGAATTTGTACAATAATTACTAATATTGTCATAAATTATTATATGTACAGTATTTAATATTAAGATAATTAATTAACTTAGGGACTTTTATTGTTTTGCTTGTACAGCTGCAAAATAATGAACATCCAGACTTTTGTTGGCTCTGAGGCTGGGAGTCCGGGCTCACCTGCCAGTCGTCCCAGTCCTCCGTTTCCCAGACCGGCGTCCTCTTCGATCTCCTCCAACTCTTCGATGTCCAACCCCAACTGCAGACAAACATCTGAAGTCAGACACGGTTCTGTTCCTGAGAAACTCCACCCGGGTCTAAACTGAGCCCTAGCAGGCTCTGCAGAACCAGGGCAGTCGTTACCTGGTACAGAGCTTCATCACAGGTGCTCTGCAGGCCAAGGTTGATCATGGTGTTCTGCAGAGCCCGGCCCATGTAGAACTCCAGAGATAGGTAGTACACCCTCTGAAGACAGAGCACAGAGACCTGGGGTTAAAGTTCACCTGCAGAACACCATGGCTCAGGGGAGCTGAAACAGAGATAAATCACCTGAGGGTCTGAGGAGCGTCACATACGCTTCACTTCAGTCAATCACATCGACCCCAGAAATACTCAAGTGACTAAAACATGCTTGGAAAACAATAAATATCAGCTCATGCAATCAGTTCATGCATTTTACAGCTGAACTCAACTAAAACCAACGGAGCAAATATCCAATTCCTGTCCAACATCATGTTATCAGGAACAGTATCAAGGAAATCATGCAATTACCAGAAAAATGGGTCCAATTTGGTCCAACTTCTCACAGCACAAAACTTTAATTAAACACAGCACGACAATCAACCAAGCTCAAAGAAGAGACTTTTAGTCGTTTCAAAACTATAACTACGCAGATTTACATCAGTTCTTCCTTGTTCCTCACCAGAGAAGGTCATACAGAAAGTCAAAGCAGACTCCATTCATTAATAAGACAACTTCTTGTTGTTGTCAAAGCTGCACAAATATTTAATGTTAATGCAATGTTCACGCTATTCTTAAATCGTTTTAAGACATTTGATCAAATCGGCTCAAGAGTTAAAAAAACAAACCTGAGTAAGTTTTCAGGAAATCACGATTTAAACAACTTCCCTCCCCTCCTTTCACTGCCCACAGCAGCGCTTACAGCTGCACAAGCAAAGTTTTTAAACTTGATTAAAATTTTAATTAAGAAACATTCAGTGTTCACATTTAATCCGAATTCACGGTCGGTGTCTAAACATCTAAAAAAACACCGAAAGATAGCGGTTTTAACGCTTTTCGTTAGTAGAAAATCAGATAATGTTTAATTTGTCACATTTTCAGCGGAGTTCCACACCACACCGGAAATCAGGCCGTCCGTTACCTTCGGGTCTTTCTCGTAGTAGTACTGCTGGGTTCGGATCCAGCGGCCCACCAGGTGGTCCCAGACGGTGTGGGCCAGCGCGAAGAAGTAGTCTCGGGGTGTCGCCACGTTCCGGTCTTTCACCAGAGTGAAGTGCAAGTGTCGGTTAAAGCTGCGCTTGATCTCGGCGATTTCTCCGAGCTCCGCGATGCCGCGGATACTGATCTGTTTCCGCTTCTCTTGGTCCGTTAGCGGCGCTGCCATCTTTACCGCACCGGCCTGAGGAGCGCGAGGAAGGTCTAGGGTCAGCTGAGGTTGCGAAGATGAGTGAAACACACCTGACAGGTGGAGCAGGAACAACTACAGAGGCGCCGCCCATAGACATTATAATGTCTGCGGGACCGCCCACATGGTGAGATAGGACGGGGCGTGGTCTAGTGTACGGGGCGTGGCTCGCGTTGAACTGCCCAACAAAGACAAATTATGCAAAGGAAAGAGATCTCACTCTGATGCTGTTTTCTGAGTACATTTACTACCTGCTATAAAACAGAGGGTCATCAATGAAAGATCTATATTTCCTTAATTAAATGCATATCGCCCGCCGCCTTTCATCTCAGTTTTAAATTAAATCAACTCATCATGAGAAATGGTGTTGCAACCGTTTTGGTCAAACTTTAAAAGTAACTTTACATCCAGTCACATGCTATCATGCAATCAGAGGTGGAAAGTAATGAATCACATTTACTGACATTACTGTAGCTGAGTGTTAGTTTTGTATTTACTTTTTAAGTAATTATTTAAATCTGTACTTTTACTTGAGTATGTTTTATTTCAAGTATTGTACTTAGTTACATTTGAAATCCCATCTGTTACTGAGTAAACGTGAATTAAAATCAGGAGAAGAGAAAAATGCGCACCAAAACACCTGTGATGACGGGTTTCTTCTTTACCAGAGTAAATGATCCAACTAGAAATGATGATGAGTGGCGAGGGAGTCTGACTTTAAATAAATTCATAGCGATTGTGTACAAACTCCATCCACTCAACGGGACATTTTATCCACCGACCTGGAACTAAACTCAGCAGACATGCACTTGTCAACATATCAACTGTTAACTGTCTGACAGCAAAACCTCCACCTCAACTTCTGTCCAAGTCCAACTAAAAATAATCAAATGGCCATGTTGAAGAGACACTCTGGCTCCAAGTTAAAGGAAGGAAGCTGCTTCAATTAGCTGTTAGCTCAGAGAGACTCAGACCTGCAGCCTGTGGTGGTGAGTTTAAAACACATTTGTTTGTTTTGTAAATTTAAACAAGGCTTTCATAGTTTAATAAGAAGTGCTGTGATCTAACCAGGCTTAAGCGTCCTTGGTGACACAGAAAACTCAAACTTCTAGTTCATGAAAGTGTTAACCCCGCTTCGTAGTACTGTTTATATTTTTTTATGTGTCTAAGCCAGAACTGTTTCACAGTAACAACAAGAATGAACTATGATCAAACTTTAGAGCAGGGCAGGTCATTTAGGAGTTTTTCTACCAGTTGCTTTTTGGTTCTACATGTTTTCTTGTTAAACAAGTTGAGCACCGTGGGATGGTCTGAACTAAAATGACAATTTATTCTCTAACTGTTTTAAATATCATGTGTCTGGAGATAGGCACCAGCTCCCCACAACCTGGAAAGGAGAAGCAGTTAAAGAAAATGGATGGATGAACATGTTTTATTTTGTAATTGCATATTAAATTATGAAGCTTTATTTATTTAAGAGCTCGTTTGAAGAAAAAAAAAAAAGTTTGTTCTTTGAGCCCCGCAGGAGAGATGCCCTCCTGCTGGAGAAGAGTAACTTAAGTAAACTTTTACTCAAAGTAAAATTTTAATTACTGACCTTTGACTTTTACTTAAGCAGATTTGTACAAAAGTATTTTTACTTGTACTTAAGTAAAATCTCAACAAAGCAACTATACTTTTACTTAAATGCATTAATTTAGTGCATTTCCCACCTCAGAGAATGTGTTGGGAATGATTCTCAGCTACTACCACATAAAGTTTTAGCTCAGTATCTGTTCAACTAGAGCCAGTTTTAGGTTAGATAAGGTCGATTAGCTGTGGCGGCCATCTTCAGGTTGACTCTGAAAGTTAATCCGTTACAGAGGTGTATGCAGCGATTACGTTTGAGAGTTTCATTAAAATCTGGTCAGTGGTTCATGAGATATTTTGCTAACAGATACACACAAACACTCATCTACGTGACTGCCTACTAATCATGGTGGCAGGTGGTGATCAACCACATTTATAACCATAATATTCTTTTGGGTAGAGAAATGTGATCAGTAGAACGAAAGCTAACCCCAGATTTAAATTCATTTTTTTTATTTCAAACTACAAGATCACCTGTTAGACAAAATTCAAATGGGTTTAATGAGAAAAAGGTCTTATTATTCTTTAAATCTATAACAATTTAGAGTCCAAATAGATGGCAGGGAGGCGGAAGTTTTAACGGTTTCTTCTAATAAATGAAAAGTGTGCCATTCTTGGTTAATAAAATGATCTCGGACCAGAACTCAGCTGTGAGTTTGTGTTTTCTCGTCCAGAGAAAAGCCAGCTGATTGAATGTAGCAGCAGGAAACGTTTCACTACAGCTCAGCACAAACAACCTCCCACATCTGTGGAGACCTGAACAAGTCTTACTTTGTTAAACTTCAAGTTTGTCAGCTGTACAAAACAAGTTCAGGCACTTTGATTAAAAACAAAAGATTATTCCTGATTAAAGATTAGATCAGCTTCAGCCTCCTCAGGTTATTTGTGCTGCTCCTATCATGACTCAGCAATCCCAGGTTGTTTGTTAGGTTTTCTATTTAATGTTAAATTGATATAGTACTACATTTATCATTCCTCGTTAGGAAAGGGATGTTCTGTTCTGTTCAATGGTAACACAACCTTTCTTGTACTGTTTTTTTTTTTTCCTGAAATGTTCCAACAGTATGTTCAAACCTTAAATAAAGTTAAATGTTTCTGCTTCATGGACAGAGTAAAGACACCAAATACATCTGTAATCCTGGATTAATATTCTGAAATAATGACAGTTAAAGCCCTAACCACACAGTCTTTTTTAAATTAAATAAACATTATTTTATTCTCAAACACAATTTGATCAGACTGTCAGTGAATGTTTAGTCAGGAAGTTTTAATCAAACATCTGATTGGCATGTTATTTTTACACTGATTCATAAAGAAACTCACTAGATTGACAACTTAAAAACTGTTATCAGTCCAATTATTAATTTTACATTCCTGCAAAACTCTCAGTTTGTGTTTGTAATTTGAGTTTGTTTCTGTTGAGTTTTTGGCTTTCTGCCTTGTGAAGATCAGTAAAAATGATCAACACCGAATTAAATCAAAACAATGATCAAACTTAATAAACGAGTAAACATTTTTTTAAATGGTCCATATTCACCAGTAGGGTCGGTGGGGTTTTATTTTTCCTTACGAGTGACTCATCACCACACAAATCATCTTTGATTGTGTGCGTCATGACGTCAGATTCAGAGCGTCAACCGCCTGGTCTTAGTTTAAAGCGCCTCTTGGTGAAATGACAAAAGTTTTTCTGGGTTTTTCCTGAAATTCCAGCTGTGTTCTGAGGTTCAGGTGAGTCGGGTCGGGCCGAACCGCTTCAGGTGTACTGTCACGTGCTGTGGACCCACTTCTGTGAGACCTGCAGCCGCTCTCAGGTGGTTCTGCAGCGTCTGTCTGTCTGTCGTCTGTCCGGTCCGTCCGTCCGGGTTCCAGTCCAGATGAAGTCCAGCAGATCCAGGTTAATCCTGACCCGGATCTCTTCCCGAACATCAGGGTCCGGTCTGAGGTCTAACTGTGGTTCTGGTTCTGCTGGAGCAGCTGCTTCCACTGGTTTCACTGGTTTTAGTTGAGTCTACAGCTGTTTCAGAACCAGTTCCATGACAAACTGGACCACAATCAGAGGCTCAGTGCTGACTATCAAAGTAAAAGTCTCACAGAACCCAAACAGGTGGGGTTCGTTTGGGTTTTAAATAGATTTGATCAAAGAAAGAACCTATCAGTCGTCTGAGCCAATTAAAACATTAATTACCTGATTAATTAGAACCAGGTGTAGAGGGTGGATCAAAGGTCCAATTAGCAGGAAAATTTGCTCAAATTAAAACATAAATCAATCAAACTGGAACCAGAAACAGGTTTTATGTTTTACAGTGATTGATGGAAGTTTTTTTTTAATAGTTTTGTTTTTAGGTAAAAAGGGAAAAAAATTAATTTGAACTTTTTACTAAAATTAAATTTTGAAATCAACGTAAAATTTAGAAATTGAGGGGAAAAAATTCTCATAAACATAATTAATAATCATGTTTTATCTTTTTTTTTTATTAATTTTACTTGTTAATTATTTATTTGTTTATTTATTTTGTATATATATATATATATATATATATATAGAGAGAGAGAGAGAGAGAGAGAGAATGTATGTGTCAAGATCTGAGGCTGGTTTAATCTTTTTTTATCAACTGTTTTTGCTGTTTTAAACTCCAAATTAAATCAAATTGTAAATCTTTAGCTTCCAAAATACACACTTTACAAATGTCACTTCCACACAGGAGGACATCCCATAATATACAGAGTTGTGGTTTTAAAGGACACTAACCCCAAACACATGAACAACAAAATGTGTGGCTTTTATATCTTTTCCTTTTTATAGAGTGTCCTTTTAGCTCGTTTCCGATGCAGACGGCAGCGACTCGCTGTTTTAAAACGAACCGGGAAAAAATTCTGAAAGAGGGAAATTAGAAATAACTCGTTAATGCCTGTAAGTGGTTCAAGTTCTGATGTTTGTGTCAGCGTGATGAAGACGTGCTGTAACGTTCTCCACAGTTGTGATGTCCACCACGTCTCAGAAGCATCGGGAGTTTGTCGGAGAGCCCATGGGAGACAAACCAGTGACGGCTCTGTCGGGAATTGGAGAAACAATTGGCAGCAAGCTGAAGGAACAGGGCTTTGATAAGGTGATGAAAATAATAACTCCTCCTTGTTCAGAACCTCCCAGTAAGAAGCCTGGTTCTGGGAGGTTCTGAAAAGAAACTCTGATGACTGAGAGGGAAATATTCTCGTCTCACAGTCAAACAAATATATTATCTGCCTGTTTTAGTTTTAAAAAGGAAACAATTATAGCAGTTTAACAGAAAAAAATAACTACACCTGATAGAATGTGGATTAATGACTTTTAGTTTTAAACTGGTGACATGTATGCTCCAACAGCCGAAATCATAAATATGACACTCAACCATCAGTCTGTGAGAGTAATTAGGTTCTGTTTTTGTTTTCAGGCCTACGTGGTTCTGGGTCAGTTCCTGCTGCTGAAGAAGGACCCTGAGATGTTCACTGACTGGCTGAGAGACGCCAGTGGTGCCAATGCTCGGCAGGCTGCAACCTGCACTCAGTGCCTGAGGGAGTGGTGTGAGGCCTTCCTCTGAAGCTCCGCCTCTTCCTGTCTCAAGTCTGCTCAGCTGTTTTGCCGCCAATGTCGGAATCCGTAGGATCTAGTTCTGCTGCTCGCGGTTCTTGCCAGGTCCACCTGACAGGTGTTCTCTGTTTTTCTAAGCTTTGTTCAAATATTTACATGAATTAAATCTTTCTATCACACATGTTTGACTGTCATTCATTCCAAGGCAGTCCCGGGCCAGCGAAGACATGGTCTCCCCAGCATGTCCCGGGTCTTCCCCGGGGTCTCCTCCCAGGTGGACATACCTGAAACACCTCCCTAGGGAGGCGTCCTTTACCAGATGTCCAAACCCATAAAAGTGCTTGACATCATCACTGGTGCGGTACAGATCAGTCTTTTCCAATGACTGGTTCTTTCTCCACATACTTTGGGTTATTAGTACAGGCAGCCCTCTGTTGTTACTTGAGGTCCAAGCACCTGGACTGGATAAAAGCTAATTCAAAGTCAGGAACAACAACATAAAGGTCTAGATTAGCGTTTCTCAACGGGGGCGGTACCGCCCCCTGGGGGGCATTGAGAGGATGACGGGGGGCACTGGCAACAATATTTTCAAAAAGGGGGCGTTGATATTCTTTTGGGGGGCGTTTGCTTAAAGGTAAAGTTTACACAAAAGATTCACAACAATATCAGTTTAAACTTTGAACTACTTGCAAAAATAACTGTATATAGTGTATATAGTAACTGATATTCAACAAGGATATCATTTGAAATTAAGATTTCATGTTTTTATATGTGGTTTGACTGCTGACTGCTTTTAAATCTCCTGAACACAAAGTTCATGTTATTCAGCTGAGAGGACGGAGGGAAAGAATCAGGACAGACAGGAAGGAGACAGGTTGGTCTTATATTAGCTGGAAGTGTAGGAACAGCCACTTAATACCAGGTGGTTCATTTAAAAATATTATTTATATTTAAAAAAGTGCATTAGCAAGATGTGTAATTTATTTAAAGCTATTAAATAATACTTGTTTGACCATGTGACTTAGAGAAGAACACAGAGAGGGAATGAAGGAGACAGACATGAGGTCGGTGATCA
>NC_051451.1:6524420-6526313 GCF_001649575.2 Kryptolebias marmoratus
AAGCCACAAAAACCTAGATGCCCAGGAGGGTTTGAATTTCTGCTGACCATTACTGTGTCCTTTTGGGAAAATTAGTGCAGGCAGACATGGCAAGTCAATCACCAAAGAGGAGAATGTGGACAAGAGAGGTGAAGATGATGATGAGGAGGGGGAACAGAGAGGTGCAGAAGAGAGGGCTGGGGCAAGACTTTACTCAGAAGATCCATCTGAAAGGCCTTCACCACAGGAAGTGGGGGACTCATTGACTCATTGAAGCAGTACATGGTGGAGAATGACCCACAGAGATGTTCTGATGGGCCATACCCAAGAACAGGTATTATATAAGTACATGAATAAAAAAGATTTATTCACGTAAACAGGCAAAAAAAAAGTGGGGGGCGGTAATAGGCCTGGATAATGGATAGGGGGGCGCTGGCCCAAAAAAGGTTGAGAAACACTGGTCTAGATAAAGCTGCACAGTCTCCATCTAGTCTAAAACTGCTTGAAGCAATTCTTGATAAATCTGTATACTTTTCCCTTGTGATGGCAAAATCGAAACAGCGTTTCAGTGTGAACCGAAACCTTGTGGAACATTTGTGCTGAAACGCTGTTCCACAATTCGTTCCGAGCGCAGCATGTCTCGTGACTGTTCCATTCCACGTTCCATTACCTCACCAGCTGTTCTGAAACACCGAAACAGTGTACTGAAAATCAGCGAAACTCCAACAAAAATGCACTGATATTGTTCACAAATAAAATGATAAACAAAATTACGGTGGCCAACAGGTGCAACGGCACAGCAAACAGCTAAACACGCCTCAAACACACAAATGATGGATATTCGAGCTCTGCGGACTTGGAGAAGGTATTTGACCGTGTTCACCGGGGTACCGGGATTAGAGTCTGTTATTATGGGTCATTTAGTCCCTATACAAACGGTACAAGAGCCTGGTTCACATTGCTAGCAGTGATACCTCCTCTGGGTGAGAGCTGGACTCTGCCTGTGCTGCCTGTTGTCACTGATTCTGATCTTAACTTTTATGGACAGAATTTCTCAGTGCAGCCAGGGAGAGGAAGGGGTCCGGTTAAGTGACCTCAGGATTCCTTCTCTGCTATTTGCAGATGATGTGGTCCTGTTGCTGTCATTGTGTCATGACCTCCAGCTCTCACTGGAGGGGTTCACAGTCAAGTGTGAAGAGACTTGGATGAAGATCAGCACCCCAAATCTGAAGCCATGGTTGAAAAAGGGTGGACATTCTCTGGGTTGGGAATGAGGTACTGCCTCAAGTGGAAGAGTTTAAGTGTCTCTGGGTTTTGTTCTTGAGTACAGAGCTAGTGCAGTGTTCCACAGCCGGGACAGAAGCGGCGTTGTTCCTCCTGAATCTGTGGTTCGTCCATCAACTTGCATCCATGAATAGACCTCACCAGGGAGGGAGAAGCATGTAACTGGAACACACCCTCTGGTTCCAGAACCCAAGCTGAGGTAGGTAGGTACATTTATTTATATAGCACTCTTCAGCACAAGGCGACTCAAAGTGCTTTACAACACAAGAACAAAATTACAGACAGGTACAACATACAATGATAACTAATTGTCTAAATAAGCTAAGCTAAACTAAACAGATCTAAGCATGACTAAATGTACAGAACTAAGCTAAAACTAAAGGTACCGAACTATCTAAAAGTATCCCAGGTCCGGTACACAGCCAAAGTAAAACCAGACATATCTAAGCATGAGCTAAGGCAGTCAAAATAGTAGCTAAACTAAACAGATCTAAGCATGACTAAATGTACAGAAATAAACTAAGTGTACAGGAAGATAAAGCTAAACTAAACAGTACTGAATTTCTAAATGGTACCAGTGGCCTGCTAAAACAGCCGATGTAATAATTACTAAGATAGAGAAAGAGGGAA
>NC_051451.1:6526509-6531574 GCF_001649575.2 Kryptolebias marmoratus
GTCTTTGATAATGATGGAATAATATCAGCGAGCTCTGGACGGACACAGAGATGTAGGCAGAGGGGGACGTCTTGTTTACATAGTTCCAGGAGAAATTTGAAGATAGCTGACCAAGGTCAGCCTAGGGGAGCCAAATTCACAAACAAACAGTGGTTGTTTTGGTTCAGGCAGACTGTTTTTGTCTGCCTTGAAAGTCTTGCTGATACTTCTTAATGGCGAATCCAAACAGCCAAATTCCAGGACCATTCCGCCTTGTCATGCTTGATTTAATATTACGAACCCACATGCAGAACACAAATCAGGATGCGAATGAACAGTTAAAGTGATTTATTTGCGGACAGGAATTCAGAGGTGGTTCTCATATAACTCGTGGTAGTCAAAACAAATAGGAACGCCAGGTTGCTGAGGAAAACAACAGATCCGGAGTAACTTTCAGTTCACTAGAAAGTAGAATGCTTACTCTTAGTGGATAACGGCGCGGCCAGGGCTGGGGCGATGAAAATCTGGGCTGGAGTCTTGGAGGAGGATCCCACCAGACGGCGAGCTCCGGCGGCGGAGGTCCGGAGGTGGGGGTCGTCCGGCGGAGGAGGGTGGGCAGATAGTTGGACTTGAATGCGTCACGGAGAGCGAGCGGACTGCCTGCTGGGACTGAGGAGGTTTTCAACGGGGGAGGGTGAGTAGTGGTCTTGGGCACCAACGGGCACTTATCCACGGCGTCACAAGGGGAGCTCGAAAACAGAACCCGACTTGGAGTCGTGGGAACATCTGAAAAGAATCCAGACAACAAGAGAGCGTTACTTCGGAGCAACTAGGAAGCACAAACACAATCTCAGGAGGGCTCAGAGTTACCATAACTGGCTAACACTCAAGCGTCGATATGCTGGCAGTCGGCGTCTCTTGAAGCCCTGCTGACGAGCAGATTGGGAACTGGTGTGACAGTGACGTCAACACTCCAGTCCTCCCGACCTTGCCTCCACGGCACCATCTGGTGGAGATGGTGAGCAAAAGATGATGTAGATCCTCAAGACCAATGGTATTTTAAAGGAAGAGGGTGGTTTTGAACAGATTTATTGGAGTTTACTTTTAGGTAAACTACAGATATAACTACAGATATAAAGTAGTCCTACAAATATTCTACCATCCCCATAACTTTTCAGTGCAAGTTATTGAGCTTCAACAATAAGCACGAACATTAAAGAACAATTTACCATAAAGGGCAACTGTGTAAACGGCTGAAATGCTTTTCATTTATGCTTTTTGGATGTGGAACTTAATACCTCAAGCAGGTTCTACAGGTTCTGAGGAGGCTCTGTCAGCCAGAGCAGGATCATCGGCGCCTGTGCGCATGGACAGTTCATTTGCAGTATGTCAAGGAGTGGACTGTGTGTCTGTGCTCTGCCTGCAGCGGGGATCGCTGTGATCGATGCTGCTGTGATCGATGCTGCTGTGATCCTGACCGCCTCAGAGCACAGTGGGACAGAGAGGGGTTCACAGCTGCGCCACTGCTCACTAAGGACAGGAACTGTTGATTGATTCAGTGTTGCCAGATGGGAAATGCTGACGTATCGTACCAGCAGCTTAAAATTCTTGTACTGCACATGCCCAATTTGCATTCTAAAGTGGCTCAGAATTCTCTCCTTCAAAAGCACATTATTATTATAAACAGTACATATTTTAGCCTAACACATTTTTACCTTTAAATAATCTAACAAAACAGTTTTTAAAATGTGCCTCCAGAACATCGTCTCCACTGGTGAGGAGAGCAGGATGAACCACCAGCCTGAACTGAACCAGTGTCTTCAGGCTGCTGTTGAATCATCATGTATCAGGGTCCTGCCTCAAATATTTTCACATGTACTGTTTATATACTAGGAGTTAGCATCAACCACCCCATGACACCACTACTGAATGCATCTGACAATTAAAACACTTGTCTTAAAAACCACTTTACAGTTTTGTTAGGAATCACAATCCTGTGTACGGTGGCCCTGAAATGCAAACCACATCAACAAATCACTTAAAGCTGATTTTCCTCACTGATCTGAGCTCTGTTTAAGCAGGAAATGGGCAAATTAAACTATTTTGATTAAAAAAGGTTAGAAATCATACATAAATTACAGTTTAAACACAAATTAAATATAAAAACTAAAATTAATTTTTCTGCTGTTTTCTTTTTTCTTTTTCTCTGTCTCACTTGCCTCCTCTGAACACACATACCTGATATGACCAAAACTTAATATGGCAATATTTTAAAGCTTTATCACAATATTCAAGGTATGTCTCTGTCTTTTTCAATTTTCTTTTAATAACTATAATAACACTTTAACCTAATGCAAGCGGCCAGCTGTCAGATATTCATCCTCTGACCCTCATTTCCTCACTGGGATAAAAAACAAACTTTACAACCAAGTATCGGAGAAAAACTCCTGATGTTAGGAGTTTGTAGCTGTCGCTGGGAAAATGGGTTTTATTTGTTCTTATTTAATGTCAATACTGAGAAAATAATTTAAATTCTGTTGTGCCAGTGACATCTATTGGTGGAGTTGAGTATTGCACCTAGAGTGACCATGCAGTGCGCATGGTCAATTAAAGCTTTGTTCAAAATGGAGGATTTCGGTGCTCTAGCGGAGCTGGTTTGCCTGTATCAGCATTTATATGATCCCTCTGTGACAAGGATCACAGAGGGAAGAAATATTAATCCAATGATGAGCAACTAATAATACAGTACAGCTAACTAATATCATATATGTACTCAACATTTCATGCTTTAAGTTTAAACATCCTCTCTGTATCACAGCCAGAAACACAACAGCTCTTCCCAATGACTTATATACCATTTTACCAGTTTATCTAATAGGGTTCCTCTTCACACATTTTTGCATGCCAGCACAGGGATCTTTTTAGCAGTTGTTCATAGAAAAACAAACAAACACAGCAGACAAGAATTATTTTCCTGTATTTTTTCACATCAAAACAATCCAGTTTTCTGCAGACTAGCTCCCTGCAGTTTTGTCTGTGTGCATCAGGCGACTTTTTGTTTCAACCTCACAAATCTGCTAATTACGAATTACAAACCTTCTCCTACGCCTACAAATCGTTAAATATGTGTCCACAAGTCGCCTGATACACACAGACAAAACTGCATTACAGACACAACTATCCAAAGTTACACACAAAGTGGCTTACATAATAGCCTAAGATAATCCATCCATCCATCCATTTTCTTTACCCGCTTCTTCATTCCGGGTTGCGGGAAGCTGGTGCCTATCCCCAGCAGTCACTGTACGAGAGGCGGGGGACACCCTGGACAGGTCGCAAGTCCATCGCAGGGCCACATATAGACAAACGAGACAAACAACCATTCACACTCTCACTCACACCTAGGGACAATTTCAAAGTCATCAATTAACCTAACATGCATGTTTTGGTCTGTGGGAGGAAACCGGAGTAGGCTAAGAGAATGACGAACAATAAAATATGTTATCATAATTATGCGGATGACACGCAAATTTATATAACCATATCGCCAGGAGAATATAGTCCAGATGTATTGACCAAATAAATGACTGGATGTGCCGAAATTTTCTTCAGTTAAACAAAGACAAAATTGAAATAATAAGTTTTTGGAGCCAAGGATGAAAGACTAAAAGTCAGCACTCTGCTTCAATCAGTGATGCTAAAAACTAGTAACCAAGTCAGAAATCTGGGAGTAGTTATGGACTCAGACCTGAATTTTAACAGCCACATAAAAATAGTTCTGAAGTCAGCCTATTATCACCTAAATAATATATCAAGGATCAAAGAACTAATGTCTCAGCAGGACTTAGAAAAACGTATCCATGCATTAATTTTTAGTAGATTAGACTACTGTAATGCTGTGCTCACAGGTCTCCCCAAAAAGTTGATCAGGCGGCTGCAGTTAATTCCGAATGCTGCTGCTCGAGTCCTCACAAGGACCAAGAAAAGGAATCATATAACCCCAGTTCTTAGATCTCTGCACTGGCTACCCGTCAGTCAAATAATTGATTTTAAAATACTATTATTGGTCTATTAAGCACTGAATGGTTTAGGACCAAAATACATTTCTGATATGCTGGTCTGCTATGAACCTCCCAGAGCCCTCAGGTCAGTAGGGACAGGCCTGCTTTCTGTTCCCAGGGTCAGAACTAAACATGGAGAGGCAGCTTTCAGCTTTTATGCTACTAAAATGTGGAACAAACTCCCTGTAAGCTGCAGGTCTAATGAAACTCTTAGCTGTTTTAAATCAAATCTGAAGACTTTTCTATTCGCTGCTGCCTTTCCTTAAAGCTGACCCACAATGCTCTTATCTGTTATTTCATTTTATTTACTTTTTTTATTTACTGTTTTATCTAAGTTGTTTATCTTGTTTCTATTAAAATGTATCTCTTAGCTGGCTTTTGGTACTCTTAGTTAGCCTTACAGTACCTTTATTTTACTTATCTTAGTTGTTACCACGTAGGCCTCTGAAATTCAACCTCGCTGTTGGATCCTTGACAATATCACTTTGAAACTGTGAGCAAATTCCTGGTGTTTGGGAAGGCCAAACTGAACACTTTTTACTTTGAACCCCCACATTTCTTTACCTTTTGTGCTGTCACTGCCCTTCTGTGGAGGGTTAGGAGTGCCAAATTATCTTAATGTGTCATTGATTAAATAAAACTATAAATAAACTAGAGAAATTGCATTTCCTGCGAAAAAGCAGTGTGAATGCTTTTTTGCTGAATGATTTGACTGAAAGCTGCTGAAGAAGCTGAAACTAGGTGGAACAAACCCTTAAAACTGCAGAAAAATGCTTAAAAATAACAGAATAATCTTTAAAAATAACAGAACAATCCTTAAAAATAGCAGAATGATCCTTAAAATTGCAGAACAATCCTTGAAACAGCACAAGAATCCTGAAAAATAGCTGAAAGAACCTTGAAAACATCCCAAAAAGCAGAACAGAACCTAAAACAGCAAAACAAATCCAAACATTTCAAAACGAAAGCTGAAAACGGCAGAATAATGCTTAAAAATAACAGAACAATCCTTAAAAATAACAGAA
>NC_051451.1:6532246-6534005 GCF_001649575.2 Kryptolebias marmoratus
AAAAACCTTAAAAGATATCAATACCAAAAGTCATAGCACCCTTCTCCTGAACGAGCTGAACGTTTTGATACCTGAATGGCTGAAATCGCTTAAAAATTGCGGCCTGCGATAGATGCCGAAAAACGTACGGAATAGTGAAAGAAGAAGAATAAAATTAAAGAGAAACAGGAAAACAATGGTGTGAATGCTTAAAAGCATTCACACAATAATAATAGATAATAAAGAGAAACAGGAAAACAATGGTGTGAATGCTTAAAAGCATTCACACAATAAATAACTCAAAAAGTAATGATCTAAATGTGTCATTAATTAAATAAAATTGGAAATACATACACAAAAAAAGCTGCAGCAATGGGGAACAGACACAACTCCTCACCCCCTGCTTTCTGTTTCTGATGCTGTCTGTCACAGCAGAGCAGAGACACGCAACAGGTCGTGCGTCCACCCCAAAGACTCGCACCGGTCATATGTTTGCATGCGTGTCTCTGTACGTCCAGCTTTTGTCCGGTTTGGGTCATATAGCTTTTAAAATGGAATGAGAGACAGCCAAAGAGGAAAGGTGGAGCAGAGAGGATAAAACAGACAGAAGCTCTAGCCGCAGATGGAGCAAAGTTCTGTAAATTAATGTTTGTTCATCAGGGAGCAGGTGCGCAACTAGTGGCGCGTGACCTGTTGTGTCTGTGCTCTGGATGTGACAGACAACCTCAGAAAGAGAAAAGAGGGTGGGAGGTGTTGTG
The DNA here is from genome assembly GCF_001649575.2 of Kryptolebias marmoratus. Classification (NCBI taxonomy): domain Eukaryota; kingdom Metazoa; phylum Chordata; class Actinopteri; order Cyprinodontiformes; family Rivulidae; genus Kryptolebias; species Kryptolebias marmoratus. The sequence goes on from NC_051451.1 coordinate 6,532,984, forward strand.
GCTGTCATCATAAGGGCAGGGAAAGTTGGAGAAAATCACACTACTCAAATATTGAACAACAAGGTAAAGCCACCTCTCCCACTTTATTCCAATCAGTCACAGCCGTGAGCATATCGTACATCTTAAATAGTCCCAAAATGATGACGTCAGTGAAGAGCATATATTATCAGAAAAATAATATATTCGTTAACGTGATGATGAAGGGTTCTGTTTGTCTTTCCCCATTGCTCCTGCTCAGCCTGTGGGAGCTTCAGTGAGGCGAATATCTGAGTGAGCTGCACAAACTGCATGGATTGTTTAATTAAAATAATCAAGTATGACCTGAACCGAGCCATTAGTCCTGCCCCTCTGGGATCACTGAGCAGGCCAGGCCACCAGGAAATGTCCCACTGCTCCCGATGGCCATCTTTCCACTTCAGACCAGAGCAATTATCCTGACTGGATCGGCCTAAACCCTGCCCCCTGACTTTGATGGGTGTTTGACAGATAAAACAAATTCATGATGTGGTGCAGCACAGGAACATGACATAATTAAACAAATAGTGACATAATTATATATATATTTTAAAAGTTAACTAATCTTTTTATTTGTGGCATATATAAATACCTATATTTTGAATTTAGTATTTGTGTATTTATTTCCAATTTTACACATTTAAATAATAATTTATTGAGTTATTTATTTACTATAATTTGGCAGTCTTAACCCTCCATACTCACTCCATACATACTTTTTTTTTTCTTTTTTTTTCCTGCTCCTGGTGGAAGGCGGACGTGTTTCTTTTCTCTCTGTCTCCTGGTGCCCCCCCTCTGTCTTTCCTTTTTCGAAGCCTCTTTTTGCATATTTTCCAAAAATTTAAGGAAAATAGATCTGATCAGCTGGTTTCTCAACGCAATTGATACAATTTCCTCGACTGGGTGAAGGAGAGTCCAGTCTCGGGATATGTCTCGCTGGGTATACAGTGGATTCCTGGCAGGAGTGGAAGACTGTGTACCTACCGACGTGGAGGTTCCTTTTATAT
>NC_051451.1:6534887-6537197 GCF_001649575.2 Kryptolebias marmoratus
TTACTGTACAATTAGTTATCATATTCACTGTTAGCTAGATTCTTCGTGCCTTGGTTTAGTAATATCATGTTTTAGTAGTTTAGTTATCCTGTACCTTGTTAGCATTGTCATGTTTTAGCTTAGTTATCTTGTCATGTTCTGTAACTCTGTCTGTAATTTTGTTCTTGTGCTGTAAAGCACTTTGAGTCCTCTCGTGCTGAAAAGTGCTATATAAATAAATGTACCTACCTACCTACCTACCTACCTACCTACTCACCCAGTCAGTTCTTTTTTTTTCAGATTATAAACCAAATTTACACAAAAGCAAACTTTTGCTGTTTAAAAAAAGTTTTGGTTCATCCTGTTCATAATTGGTCGATGGTTATCTGAGCAACAAGTACATGTGACTATGGAGCTACAATGTTTACTGCATTCCAGTGTCATGAGCTGGCGGTGGAAGAAGAGCAGAGGCATCAGCCAGTCTGAAGTCAGAGCCAAAACAATGCATTCAATAACCGTATTAGGACACTGGTTTGTCAAATCCACACTAATGGAACTCAAGAAGAGAAGATGCACCCTGTGATGGGGAAAAAGAGACTGTAAGCCAACAGATCTTTGGAAAATGATAGAGCTGTTCTTTGGTGCACGTAGCTACTTTTGTTAACCCTTTCATGCATAGTGGTCACTGCAGTGGACATCTATTTAAAAGCCATTTTCTTGTATATGAATGGATTTTTATGAGCATAGACCACTAAAGGGGACATTAGTGTACCATGCAATACACTGCCATCTAGTAAAAACAAATCTGTGGCAATCTGCCTTCGGCTGCCTGCCTGACGTCACCGGTGCTCCTGATTCGCCAGTTCAGTAATTACTCACAGCTGCAGCTTGTCGTCATCATCCAGGTCCAGGCTTCTTAAGGCAGATGGAGGGAGCTGTTCCCCGCTGAAGCATCGATTTCCATTGGGTAATCTGTCTTGGCCTGAAACCTGTGTTTCTAAAATACTCTGAGCTTACCTTGTTTTCCTGTGCACCTCCTAGTGTTCCCGTTCCGCACCTTCCTTCACTCACCTGAGATTACTTACCTGGAATCACCTGTGGATGATGACCGAAACTAGCTGAACCTGGCAAAGGACTACTTGCCTGCAAACCTTACTTGCATCCTCTGACCTGGACACCACCCTCACCACTCTGGACCTGTCACTGTGTAAATATCCCCTCACGAGGTTCTGGAGCAAAGCCTGTCTGCCTCCCACGAGACACCTTCACAGTTCGTGTAAATACTCACCTGAGATACTCACCTTTTGCTCTGCACGTAAGTTAGCTTCGTACGCTAATACTCCAAGCTACTCGCTAATAGACTTCTGGACTCAGACATTAATTTTACTTCTCCTTCTTTCAGATTTCACCCCCAGCGCACAATAAGCTTTCTAACTGATTATTGTTGTCTGCGTTGTTCGTTACTTGGGGACTCGCCACTGGCGAACTTGTAAAATCCTGTCAAAATCTAAACATAGACTGTTTCTATGCTTGAAAAGTTCTTGAATAATTAAAGTTTTTCCAATTTTTTTTTTTATGCCCTGATAAAAATACTTTGGGGGAAAAAATCCTGGCTAACTTATTGTAATCCATGCATTTAAAGGTTTCCCCCATAAACAAATAGTCGATTATAATGACAACAAAAAGTCAAGGGATTTTAATATATGATTAAATCCAAAAATTGACTCATCAAATGGGAAACCCAAAGCAAAAAAACACTAGCAGAAGATTAAACACCTGGATGAGTGAGGTGGGAATCGTAGACGTTTGGAGAGAGAGAAACCCGAAAAACAAAGACTACTCACAATGTCCACTCCCGCATAACGATAATCAGGAAACCATTCCTATAATTTAGGATGCATTAAAAGCAGTGATTAGTGTCAGAATGCAGTGTGAGCGTGGCGAACCCAAGACGCAGACTCAACTTTTCAAAACAAAAACTGATTTAATAAAATAACAAAAGTAGAAAACAAAAGGCTGACGTGGCAGCAACACTAACTATAACAGAAATCCAAGGCAAGACGAAACAAGGCAAGGCAAGGCAAGGCAAGGCAACACTATGAGCAACATCAACATCTAACAAACAACAATGAATCGGCAGGGAGGTGGAGAGGAAGACCAAGTTTTAAAGCAGAGGGTGATGAGGAGAAGTGGGAACAGGTGTGTGATTAGAAGTAAAAGAGCATTTACGGTGAGAGACTGTGAGAGGAACCGAAGCCTGTCCGCACCTGAGCATGGAGCGAGGAGGCACCGCGACGGAGACGAGCCGCCAGCCGGACGGGAGAGCCGAGC
>NC_051451.1:6540866-6543630 GCF_001649575.2 Kryptolebias marmoratus
AGTGAAGACAGCTGGAGATGGGTGTGACAGGAAACCAGAAAACTACTGAGCAGAGGACAGGTGAATGATGACAACAAACATGAACAGGAAAAACTAAACTGAAACAAGAACTCAAACCGAAACAAGACAATAATCAAAACAACAAACTGAAAACACCAAACTATGACAATTAGGGGCAAAATTATATCCATATGGGGAAAAACTCCAGGAATTAGAAGATTTGAACGAACATGCAAAGACCCCCAAAGATGACAACATCAAACATAAGATTATAAAACTAAAAAGAGAAATAGATACAATAAATAATCAAAAAATTCAAAAAAAGCTTATTTTTGTAAGACAACATTATGAGGCAGGTGAAAAATCCCTGAAACTTTTATCATATAGGTTAAGAAAACAAGCCTGCAGAACTATACGCAAAATAAGAAACAATGTAACAAAAGAAATAGAAACTAATCCAGAGAAAATCAAAAACTGCTTTCAAAAATACTATGAAACATTATATTCCCAAACACAGATAAGCAGCAACAATCAGATCGATGCCTTTCTGGAAAAAAGTCAACCTTCCAAAAATCACTGATGAACAAAACAAGAAATTAATATCTAAAATTACGAAAGAGGAAATTCAATCAACAATCAGGAGAACTAAAGGAGGGGAATCTCCGGAAACAGATGGATTCACTACAGAATGGTACAAAATTATGCAAGACCAACTAATTTCAACATTAGAAAAAACGTTCAACTGGGTCTTAGAAAATAAAGAGATTCCCCCCTCATGGCGAGAGGCAATGATCTCAGTCATACCTAAAGAAGGGAAAGATAAATAGGAATGTGGAAATTATCATCCTGTAAGCCTTCTAAATAATGATTATAAACTCTTCACCTCTATATTATCTAAAAGAATAGAAGTGATATTACCAGTTATAATACACCAAGACCAGACTGGCTTTGTCAGACAAAGACAGACCCAAGACAACATTAGAAAAACATTACACATCATGAGAGAAGTCACTCAGCAATAACTAGAGGCATTGTTATTAAGTCTAGATGCAGAGAAAGCATTTGACTCAGTAGGGTGATCCTATTAATATAAAGTTCTTTCAAAATTTGGATTTCACACAACTATAATTGATACATTCAAATCGTTATATAATAAACCAACGGCCAGCATTAAAATCAATGGAGATTTGACCAATTCATTCACTTTAGAAAGAGGAACAAGACAGGGATGCTGCGCGTCTCCGCTCCTCTTCGCCTTGTTTATTGAGCCTGTGAGTCAAATGATCAGGCAGAGGTCAGATATAAAAGGGGTTACAATAAAATCTTGGGAACAAAAACTGTCCTTATTTGCTGATGATATATTGATAAGTATAACACAATCCACACAGACAACCCCAAGACTAATGAGACTGTTAGAAGAGTTTAGATTAATCTCTGGTTATAAGATCAATATAAACAAAACCCAAGTCCATCCATCCATCCATCCATCCATTCTCTTAACATTTAATTACGACCCACCACCTTCAATTAAAACTGGGATGCCGATTCTATCAAATATTTGGGGGTTTCACTACCTAGAGACTATTCGAGATTGTTTGATATAAACTACGACCCACTAAACTTGAAGATAAAATCAGATTTAAATAGATGGAATGTTATTCCTTTTTTAAGTTTAAGCTCCCGGATAGATTCCATCAGGATGAATATCTTACCACAGCTGCTGTACTTATTTCAGTGTTTACCAGCCAGAATTCCATTTAAACAATTTTTAGAGTGGGATAGATTAATAGCGAGGTACTTGTGGCAGGGTAAAAAGGCCAGAATTAAATTTAGAACTTTGCAATTGAAAAAAGAAAAGTGTGGGATGGGCCTCCCCTGTTTACAGAAATACTACCATGCAGCCCAGCTGAGACCTTTAGTCTGCCTATGTTCACCATCATACACCGCAGCATGGAAGGAAATTGAAGGCACAACAATAAAAGGAATCCCAATAACAGCCTTACTTAGCAATCATAAATTACAGGAAAAACAGCAGATCCCAGAAGACTCTATAACAGGTAGCTTCCTCAAATCCTGGCAGGAAATGGTAAAAATCTGCGAAGTAGGAGATGCATCTAAAATTATGAGGTGGTGAGCCTATGATGCACCAAATAGAATTGATAACAGATTTAAGATATGGAGCACAAAAGGGCTAACTACCTATTATTCATTTGTCCATAAAGGGGAATTTCAGAGTTTTGAAACCCTACAGAAAAATCAAGGACAAGAAAAAGATGACTTCTTCAGGTACCTGCAGGTGAGACATTATTTTAATAAGAACTTTAAAGAGGTGGCGAGAAAAGATGATCCAAACTTCATGGAGGTATTTCTATTATTAAATAAACCTGGACCAAACAGCAAAATTATCTCAAAATTATATAAGGCCACACAACTATCTAAATGCGAGAATACAGGATATATAAAAAGAAAATGGGAAAAGGAAATAAAGGTAACAATCTCACAAGAAGGGTGAGAGGAAATATGCCAACTGCAATGGGCCTCGACTGGATCAAACACATGGAGGGAATTCTGCTGGAAAAACATTGCACAATTTTTTATTACACCCAATCAGTGTTGAGGTTGAGGAGACAAAATATTACCTAAATGAAACTCAAAACTTTAAAAAACCTCTCCTCACGACGGACCGGAAAATGCACAGAGAAACCAGGAGTCAAAAATGGTCAGAAGCAGTATCTTCAGTTTAAAAGATTTATTAGCCTTAGTA
>NC_051451.1:6543798-6561566 GCF_001649575.2 Kryptolebias marmoratus
TCTCCATCTTCTGCAGGTGTCCTCCTTCGGAGGGGTTCCGGCTTCCGCTTAGCTGACTCCCCCAGACCGTGTTATCTTCCGTGCTTGGTACCTGCAGTCCCATAAACTCCCATGACCTCGCCAGCTAGTGCAGAGTTACACTCATCCTTAGGTTAATACAATACAATTACAGTACATTAATACATTATTCTAACTGGTAAGGAGTGTCTATATTATAGTTTTCACTTCACATCAGAGACGATATCAAAGAAACGGAGACGCCTGCTGGAGACTTTGTGGGTCTGAATGTGCTAGCCACTTCCAGGTTTTTTGGGACTGCCAGGTAACAAGAACGTATTGGGAAAAGATTCACAAACATATTGAAAATGTATTTAATATAAACATCCCATTTAAATGTGAAACATTATACTTAGGCAACCTACAGTTGGACACATGGACTAACAAAAATAAGAAACTGCTGGCTATACTACTGGCAGCCAGTAAAAAAGCTATCACTAAGAAGTGACTTAAACCGGATCCACCTACGATCAACGAATGGATTGAAATTGTTTACCAGATTTATGTTATTCAAATTCAATTCAAATTCAAAAATACTTTAATTATCCCAAAGGGAAATTAAATTATTATGGAAGGGATTTCTTTTTCCCTCAAAGTTGAAAAAGAAAAATTTTAAAAGATCTGGAACAAATGGACCGAGTACATGAAACTTACTAGATCTGATTTTATTTGACTGCACTTGTAAACTAAGTGACTTGCCCCGTTATATTTCATTGATTTGTATGGCTCAAGAGGGTGCAATCCCCATGTTCTTTTTTTATTCTTGTTTTTTTTCTGTTCAGTTCTCTTCATCTCTGTTATCGTTCATAACTGAAAAAAATTGTAAAAGAAAATACCAGAAAGGCAATATGGGTACGGTGGCCCTGAAGTGCAAGCCACAACAACATTAATGAAGCACGCAAACAAAAGACTAAGCACGCAAACAAGAAAGGAAACACACAAACAAAAAACAAAGCACGCAAACAAAAAAGGAAACACACAAACAAAAAACAAAGCACGCAAAAAAAAGACGAAGCATGCAAACAAAAAACAGAAACGCAATTACATTAACAAACCGGAAAAGGTAGGTCCGAGTGGGAGACCTGAGAAATCGCTGATTGGACGACATCACGTTTGAACCGGAAGTTTGGGCTTTCCTGACTTTCCTGACTGCAGGATTCAGTCAGGAAGTCTCTGTGTAAGAAAACACACAAAGGTCCATGTATGCATGCGCTGGTGACATAACTTCACTAATTAGTGTTTGTGGTGAGATCTCTGAGATCAATTAACGTGTTAGATCAGAGCTTCCTGCAGCTGGAGATGAAACTACAGAGAACTGCAGCTCAGAGTCAACAGAGATATTTTACTTCCACATTTACCACAGTTTATGTGATTACAGTTTACTTCATGCTGGTTAGAGGTCAGAAGTCATAAAAAAAGTAACTGAAGCGCCTCTGATGTCCAAGTCCTCAATTTATAAAAGAAACAACTTTAATTTGTAAGATTTGTTTTTTGGATTAAACAGAGATCAGTTTTCTGTTAGAGGATCTGTATTGAACACACACACGCACACACACACATACACACACTTACAGTGTCTCAATCTCTGTGTTAACTAGCCATGTGATGCCAACAGGGAGGAGCTCATGCGGGAAGAATGAAGCTGAAAGGATTCAGTCAGTTCAGACTCCATTTTACAATAAACAGATCAGCTGGAGGAAAACAGGGTGAGTTTGAGACTAAAGCTCTTCTTCTGCAGGTAACTGAGTCAGCTGATTCTCTGTAAAATTGTCAAACTAAACCAGGATCTGTTAGTTTTAAAAGGTAAACTTCTCTCAGAGAAATCAGAAGCTCTAATGGTGGTGCTGATCCTTGACTCCAGTGGTTGTCAGAACATCTATGAAGAAACATTTCCTGTTCATCCTCTGACCTCCAAAGCCAAGATAATTTGTGAAATAGAAAACAATTTTTGAAAAATATGTGCTAGTTTATAAAAGGTGTATTTTGTCACTTTATGAAAACACGGATAAGATGGACCAGTAAATCCAGAGCTTTGCCTTTTTTACAGTAGTAAGTAAACTGGAATATATTTAGTTCTGTTTTCCATAATTACTGCCTTGTTTACTTATTTTTGAAATTATAAGTAGGCATTATTCACTGTTCTGGATATCAAACTCCTTCAATGGGGGGTTGATAACCTACAAATATAATGAGATAATACTGATGAAAACTTAGGATTGAAAACATTTGACTTGACTGATCATAAATCCCATGAAGCAGGGTCTAACATCGACCCTGAGAACAACTTTTATTGCAATGTATACAATGACTGCAAATATTACTGTAGGAAACAGTTTACCAGAACTGTAAAAATGGATAACACTATATCAGTCTTAAAATTAACGAATTACATTGACTTGTTTCACCAACGGATCTCTCTCAGCTCACTTCCGGACCTTTTACCCCAAGAGAGAGATAACTCAGAAAATTTACCCTGTAAGGATGATGCTACAGAAGAACTAAAATTAAATTATTTTTTCTAATAAGGCAAAAAATTAGTACAAGACCAGTGCTGGGACTTTGGTCTGCAACAGCTTATGGATGAAGCGGAAGATGCCCGGAACAAAATGTGGTGGGATGATGTTCCACCCTTNCCCTAACCCCACCCCCCCACTCTGCGCACCAGGTGCAGCTAGAAGCGCTCCATTGATTGATGGGCAGGGCAGATGGCTTTATAGTTGGGCAGACCGCTGCAAGGTGCATGTGTTTTCATTTCTCCCACTACATGTTGGCTGCTACATGTTGGCTTGTGTTCCTGACCGGCTCATCTGAAATTGTTCAGGATCACTTGCTGGCAGCTGCCGGACGTAGAAAAGAGCATCACGATCAGGGCATACGGGAGGCTCCACTGAAGGAAGGGCAGTTGGTTTACCTGCGCAATCATAATGCTAGAGGTCACCATAAAATCCAGGATCTCTTCAACCCGGTCATCTATCAGGTTGTGAGAGCTCCAACAGCTGGAGGGCCAGTTCATACTGTGGCTCCTGTGGGTGACTTTCAGAAAACCCAAAATATGCATCGTGATATGCTGAAGGCTCGGGTGGGGCCAGAGCCCATTTCTATACCCTTGCAGTTAAAACCTACCTTGCCTTCAGGGGGGTTGGATGACTCTCTGGAGGATGATTTGTGCTTGTTGGTCCCCAATACTTCAGGACCATCTACCTCTCCAGCTCCAGGGTTGCCCCCACAGGTGACTTCAGAAAATGGTCACGCTGTTCAAATTTCTGAGGCAGTTCATCCACCTTCGCGTCACACTGTCTGCTCAAGAGCTGAACAGCATTCATATGTCCATCACCTTCCTCGACCTGTGGGTCATGCTGCAGGATCTAGTCAGCCAGTCTCAATGCACAGTTTGCCATTTTTCGTCCTTGGTGTTGAAGTGTGCAGGTCTATCGTCAGGGCGACGATGCAACATGGGGTAGAATGTGGTGGGATGGTGTTGCACCCTCCCCCACTATGCGCACCAGGTGCAGCTAGAAGCACACCGTTGATTGATGGGCGGGGCAAATGGCTTTATAGTTGAGCAGGCCGCTGCAAGGTGCATGTGTTTTCATTTCTCCCACTACATGTTGGCTGCTACATGTTGGCTTGTGTTCCTGATCGGCTCATCTGAAATTGTAAGTGCCGGTTTTGCAATCTGTGGCTGGAATTATGGTTGGTTTTTGGGTGCTGCATCTGCTGTGTGTTTCTGCAGCGTTGCTCGGCTGGCGTTGCTCGGCTGGCGTTGCTCGGCTGGCGTTGCTCGGCTGGCGTTGCTCGGCTGGCGTTGCTCGGCTGGCGTTGCCGGCTGCGGCTGGGGGTTGTTGTGGCGTGCGGCTTCCATCTGGTCCTCACCTGCTGATCTGCTCCCTCCCTGGGTAGGTTGTGTTTCTGCTCATGGATAAGCTACCTATTTGGATTTTAATTAATTTTTACCTGAATCCACTGTAATGGGTTTTCTCTTTCATGCACCTGATTGTATTGTTTGGGAGCTGTAGCGCTTTGGACGCTCTGCTGCCTTGTTCTGCCGGTATTTGTGTAGGCCGCTCTCAACCAAACCTGTTCCTGTTTGGGCAGGCTGTGCGTGCGGGGCGTGACTTCTTTGGCCCTGTTAAAAGGCATTTGGAATTGGAGAATAACAATTTGTTCCATTATTTGAAGTATTTCTTTTTTATAGTTGGTATTTGTTGTGTGTTGTTTAAATTACTAATTTTTTTGCTTTGTTTTGATTTACTAATTTGTTTCTTTTTTTTTTTGCATTGCATGTTTTTATTTTATTTTTTTAGAATAATTGTCATCACTCCATATGTCCCCTTTTCCTTTCAGGGACCAAGTAATAAGCCTGAAGCCATGTTTTTAAAAAGAGGAATTTTTTAATAAAATTCTTTGTATGATTCAGTTTGTGTTCCGGTGCATCTTGTACAAAACTTTTAAAAAGTTGCTGGTCACAAGAGGAAACGTCAACTCGTATAGATCCTAGGCTGCACCCGACACAAAGGGCTGGAGGGCATCCTAACGTGATATCAGTAATTTTACTATGTGTAACCAAAAACTGGCTTTAGCTGGTTCAAACAAGTGATGATGTGGGTGTATGTACCCTTGATGTGTAAGCATGTGGCAGCTATCAGTAAACTGCTCACAATATGGTCAGAGCTTGAAACAGCTGATAAAGGTGGTCGAGTAACTGGGTTTTCCTCTTTCTCTTTTAATACTTAACTTTACTTTGGGTCATATCTAACACTTGTGTTACTGTAATTGAGTAAGTACTTTTTACTTTTCAAATAACAATCCAGTCTATACTTTTACTTGTGTATGTTTTATTTCAGTTCATTTACTTATTTTCATTTTAAATTTCATCTGTTACTGAGCAAAAAATGTGAATTAAAATCAGAGAATAAAAAATGCTCACCATAACACCTGCAGGGTCTGTTCCTTACCAGTCAGCCAGTGTATGATTCAACTAAACTGAGGAAGTAGGAGTTTCACTGTCAATAAACCCATAGAGATTGTGTACAAACTCTACCAGGCCAGTGGTAGAAGTGGCTTGAAACTTGACATATATGCACTTGTCAGCATGTCACCTGTTAACTGGCAGACTAAATCTCCAATGCGACTTTAGTTCAAACTGAACTAAAAATACTAAATCAAACCCCTGGAACTACTGGTCATGTTTAAGAGACACTGGCTCCAAGTTAAAGGAAGGAAGCTGCTTCATTCAGCTGTTAGCTCAGAGAGACTCAGACCTGTAAAAGTTAGATACATGTTCATATATATTGTTTGGCTATATATAAAAAATGGATATACATATATTTACATCCATACATATCCTACAAAAAAATAAGAGTATTTCACATTGAGTGGTCAGTGTTTATTTTCTTCCTAGTCGGGTGAGGTAGTGCTCAGCTGTGAGCTTTGTTGGTTGTCCAGTCTGACAGCCATAGGAATGAAGGATCTCCAAAACTGCTACTTCATACACTTCGGGTGGAGCAGTCTTTCGCTGCAGGAGCTCTCCAGTGCCTTCAGAGTGCCCTTCAGAGGGTGGCAGTCGTTCACCAACATACTATATAGTTTGGCCCTCATCCTCTTCTCTCCCACCACCCTCACTGAGTCCAGAGGATACCCCAGGACAGAGATGGCCTTCAGGAGGTGGAAAAGATTAGTGAAGATAAAGTCTGTAAAGCTTTGAAAAGGATGAAATAGGTGAAGGCAGTTGGACCCGATGACATACTGTCATCGGGTCCAGTGGTGGAGAAAGTACTCAAACAATGTACTTAAGTAAAAGTACAAATACACAGACAAAAATGTACTCAAGTAAAAGTAACATATTAACATTTGTACTTAAGTAAAAGTAAGAAAGTACTGGCTTTTAAAACTACTTAAGTATTAAAAGTAAAAGTACCTGTCGACTGTATTACCTAAAGACTAATACAATTTGTACCTATCGTATTTAATTTTAACAAATCAGTAATGTACCATTTTAATGAACAATGCTGATGATTTGTTGCTTACAGCTAATGAAAACATGACATTTCTGATTAGATTAAAGACCAATAAAAAACATAATGAAGGCATGTGGGTCTAATGAAAACAGCCCCGGCTCCAGACGAGTTTAACAGGGGTTGTTACTCAAGTAAATGTAACAAGTACTACTCACTTTTGAACATAAACAACAATACCAGTAGCCTACAGGCTACTTCTTAACAAGCTCAAGGTGCTGTACTGGTATAGTCATCTTTTAGCTAACATTAGCTGTATCCAACAGTTTTACTCAACTTAATCGGTTAGTTTGGGGAAAAAACTGTGCAAAGTTTGCGTTTTGCTGGTTTGCTGCCATGATTCTAACACACACCTGAGCAGCTCTGCACTGCAGCAAGTGTCCTTCGCTGCCCCACATTTGCAAACCCAGCTAGCGTCTTAGCGCTCATGCTGCATTTAAAGGCGGCTCGGAAAATCAGTTTACGACGTGTTAACAACGGATTAAACAGTTTTAACTGCTGAAAAAAGTGACAGAAGGCACAGATATGGGAAGTGCGGAAGCCTCTACTATATTAAATCGATACAGGAGGAATAGCAGAGAGTTGGCCACTTTAAGGTAAACTTGACCCGGTTATTTCAAATAAATCTTTTAAATAAGGCCATGGGGGGCGCAGGTCTTCTGGTTGTCTATCACTGGACTCCATTCCGGGTGTTAGTGATTCTGCAGGTGCTGCGTACTGCGTTGCTCTTCTTGAGGGAGGGCCTAATGGTTCTTTCTCGCTTTGCATTGGTTCAGTGGACTGATTCCTCTCTCGCCATTGGATACTAACGAACAAATCAAACTAACGAACAAATCAAAAACGAGTAACATAACGGTTTTGTAGAAATGTAGTGAAGTAGAAAGTACAGATACTTACTGTAAAATGTAGTGAAGTAAAGTAGAAAGTATCCATTATTAAATCTACTTAAGTAAAGTACAGATACACGAAAATGGTACTTAAGTATAGTAACGAAGTACTTGATACTTTGTTACTTTCCACCACTGATTGGGTCCAACTGCCTTCACCTTCTTCTGGTCCAGTAGAGGTATGTAAGAAATGTCTTGGAGAGATGGCAGTGAGACTTTTGACTTGATTATTCAGTGACATTTTTGAGAGTGAGAAAATACCTAAGGAATGGAGGAGAAGTGTGCTGGTGCCAATTTTTAAGAGTTGTAGCAACTACTGGGAAATTAAGTTAATGAGCCACCTGAGGAAGATCTAGGAGAGAGTTATCGAAGCTAGACTTAGACAAGAGGTGACTATTTGTGAGCAGCAGTGTGGTTTTATTCCAAGAAAGAGCACCACAGATCCCATCTTTGCTTTAAGGATGTTGATGGAGAAGTACAGAGAGGGTCAGAAAAAAACTTGGTGGGGTTATTTTTCACTAAAGTGTTTAATTTTGCTAAAGATCTGGAGTGTTCTGCTAATTGGGTGTGTGATTGTACTTACTGAGAAAAAAAGGCTCTGTTTTCAAAGTGGTGCTTAAGCAACTGTAAAAACCAAAAACCTGTAATACAGCACAACAACAAACTGTTTGAAAGCAGAGATAGCAGCTTAATAAGTGCTAATCTCAGCTGCAGCTACATGATTTAGAACTGTTTCATTTTTCACGTTTTAGCTTAAAAATGTTTGTGTCTGGGCGGCACAGTGGAACAGTGGTTGGAGCTGTCACCTCCCAGCAAGGTTGCAGGGTTGCCTCCTGGCCTGGGGACCCCCTGGGTAGAGTTCTCCTAGTGCACGTGTCAGTTTTCTCCAGGTACTCTGGTTGCTTCCCACATACCAAAAACATGCATGTTAGGTTCATTGGTCACTCTAGATTGTCCCTTAGTGAGAGTGAGAGTGTGAGAGTTATTGGCTGTTTGTCTCTATGTGTCCCTGTGACCTGTCTCACACAGTGACTTCTGAAGACGTCCAGCTCTCTGCAACCTGGAAAGGAGAAGTGTGTAAAGAAAATGGATGAATAGATGGATGTCTGTGTCTACACAGTTGGGACTTCTGATTAATTAATTTTTTTTCACCTCAAGTCCTGTAGCTGTAAAAACAATGTGGGGGGCATATATTCTGACAATGAAGCTAAGCTCACCAGTGACCATATGTGTTTTATAATTCTTTCAAAATAAACTAGAATGTCAGAAAAAGTTGCTGGGGCCCTTTGAATTGTTTTTCTTTTCTTGGATTTTCAGGTTTCCTACAACCTGGACTGTATGTTTAATGTACGTCCTGTTCTTGGTCTCATTCACAGACTATTTGTCTTCATTCCTGTGTTCTGCTCTCAGTCAATGCTGTTGTTAAACTCACAGACTGACTGAAGATGAGTTGTTTAGAGGAAGAGGAGGACAGAGGAAAATCTCCAGGATCCATTGGTCTGTACATGAAGAGTGATGGGTCCACAGAGCATCCTGCAGAACCTGAACCCTCTGAATCAAAGTAAGAAAACTCACAGTTAAGATATCAATCTGGATCTGTTTACATCTAAATATATGTGATTAACAGTAACTAATATTTTTTTAAACTCCAAATGATGGATTATATATTAATGATGTTTGGTATTTCTAGGAAAAAAGGTATACCGAATCAAACTACAAGCAAACTACTCTGAAACCACGTTACAAACCAAATTGTGGATTTTGAGAGCTGTTGCACTCCTGGTTTCTGCTGAACTGATCCGAAGTTATCTCACAAATGTTTAATTATTCCAGTAAAGTATTTGACCAGATGTTTTTACTTCAGGAGTATAGTTTTCTTTCTCCTGGTTCTGTTCTCTGAAACGTCGCTCCACATCTCGTCCTACACCTGAGCACAAACCAGAGAGTGGAAATAAGACTGAAGTTACATCACAGATAGCACAAGACCAAAACCTAGCTAACTATCTGGTCTACTGTGTAATAAAAATGTCAGAAGGGCGGGAGACGGAGGCGAACCCAGAGCGCAGGCGCATGTTTTAAAATAAAACTAATTTATTAAAGTAAAATATAACAAAAACAAAAGGCTGGCGTGGCAGCAAAGAAAAACAAATACAAATACAAAATACAAAATGGCAAGGCAGGGCAAGGCAAAACATGGAAACCGACAAGCATAACAAAAACGAAAGGAATAAAATGACCCAGTGAGGAATGGAGAACAAGACCGGTTTTAAAGGCAGAGGGATAACAAGGTAAGTGGGCACAGGTGAGAGATAACAATTACTGACAGGTGGAAATAGGCATGGCAGACGTGACCAGAAAATTACTGGTGAAGTGAATAGTGACATAGGAGACAGAAAACCAACAAACAAACCAAAACAAGGAACTAAATTCAAAACACTGAAATTTGTGACAAAAAAAGAGAAACTTTAGTTGCTTATTTAACAGATGTGTCATAATAAACATGTATGTAATGTTTAGTTTCACAGAAAGGATAGGAACTCAAGGACATTTCACATGAGAGACAAAGACTTTCAGTCAGTTGGAGCAGAATATAGAATAATTGAACGATTAAGAAACCTGCTCAAACCATGAGATCATTGTTATGAAAAATAAGATTTAATGATTGGTCTTCTAAGATGTCCTCATTATGACAGAATTGTCATGTGGGGTGTGTGTCTGTTCATATTTTGATGCCAGGTTATACCAGCCTCTGTAAGGATTTGGGTTTTTTTGTTTCTTGGTTTATTTTGTTAATATGTGTTCTGCTTTTGTCATTGTTGTGTCTTGTTATTATTCTTTCACTTCTCCTCTGTCTGCACTTGTTTACTTGCCACGCCCATCTCCACCTGCCTTCACTTGTAATCACTCACCTGTGCCCACTTCTCACAATTATTCCTCTGTCTTTAAAACCCGGTCAGTTTCTCCATTCCCTCACCAGTTCATTGCCTCAGGTACAGTCTGTATCTTTTGTCCCTCGCCTTTAGTCCATGTGGTAGAAATGGTGAGGTGGAAACCTCACCTTGCCTTGCTAGTTTAGTTTAGTTTTGGCTGCCACGCCAGCCTTTTTGTTTCCTTGTTTTTTCCCTTTTTAATAAATTTTCAGTTTTTTCAAAATGAGTCTGTGCTCAGGGTTCGCCTCCATCTTACTTATGACAGCCTCCAAATATTACCTCTCTAGCTTTTAACATGTCTGATCATCTTTGTTTAAAAGACATTCTCGTACAATCTTAGAGCAGTATAATTTCTACCACTTGGATTTGTCTCAATCCATGGATTTTCTGCTTGTTTCTTTTATAATAAATTGATACAAAAACACCCCCCACCCCTAAGCTGAGCCTTCCTGTCTCCTTTATCTTTTCTGTCACAAAAAATGGTGTCACCATTAGGATTCCTCATGTTTTTGTGTCAAGCAGTGTTTATTTTTCTGCTTTGAAGTGGTTGTTATGTTTATTTTCTATGATGTTTAATTTCTGTAATTTCTTGTGTTCAGTTTCCTACTCGTGCCTCCACGTGTTTTCCAGCCATCCTCAGTACTTTTCCATTGTCAATCTTCACTCCATGGTTCCTCCCCACCCCATTCCCTGTTGCCATTAAGCCATTAAGTCTTTTATTTCCTCATCAGCTCCAGTTCAAATAGACCCTCAGTCCTCACTTCTCTGCAATCTGGCATTGTGCCTCATACCCTGTTTGATTTTCCCTGTGTCTCCATTGAATTTGTTGTTCAGTTTTGTTGTGCTTCTACACCAGCTTTTTGTTTTGAATTATTTTGTGATTATTAAATCTTTAGTTTCTCAAGCTCCTTGTGTTCATCTGGATTCCTGGGTCTGACTTCTCTACAAACCATGACATGGAATCCTTTTCAGTTCAATGTTAAAAGTACAGGATATCAGATCATTCTGAACTGAGACCACAGTGATGTGTTTTGATATGTGTATATGCAAGGAGTAGGGTCTTGTTGAGACCAAGACCAGCACAGGAGGATAAAGGGTCTGCGGGACCGGCCCTGGGGATGGGGAAACTGGCCCTGGAAATGCTGAGAGCTGGGGGACCACAAAGGATGAAGACACTAAAGGGACTAATGGCTCTGCAGGCGGCTCAGAGAGGTGAGTCTCTGGGGACTCGGAGAGTGGAGATGGCGGCTGGAGACCATGGGCGATGGATGGCAGGTGGACAGGAGCTGAAGTTGATGAGCAAGTCAGGTGAACAGAAACTGGAGGTGGAGATGGCTGAGCGTTTATGGGAGCATTGGATGTGGATAACTGTTCTTTAAAAATTCTTAGGTCGGTGTTGAACTTGGTGAATTCTGGAACACTGAGAAGTCCAGGAGAGGAGAATTTTTTCATTGAGATTACAAGTGACAAGGTTGTGTTTTGGGTCTGGATTTCTTGCAGTAGAAGACAGAAGTTTGTGAATCTGAGTTGGAATGTCCAGGAGTTGTGCAGGGGGAATCTCTGAGGCTTTCACTGAGGGATCCAACACTGAAGTTGATGCTGGGGACTCTAGAGAAGACTCAGGAATGGGGACTGGAGTTTGTGGAGCTGGCACTTGGGACGTGGAACAGACTGCAGCTTATGGGGACTGATAGGGCTCTCTGCAGTCGGTGGACAAATGGACCTTGCTGTGTCTAACAGAGACACGAAGGATGCCTCAGCACCTGCCTTTCTCCAATAACAGCGTCTGCGAGGTGCTGGAGACACAGGAGAAACTGCAGCCGTGGAGACACAAGGGGAGTTGCAGCTGGATGACAGGGCTCATCCAGGAAGCAGAGCAGATGTAGTCTATTTATATCCATCTGGATCCATCTGGCAGGCTGAGTGGAGAACTACTGAAGTGAGGGCAGGTGAATAGTGGCAAAGGAAACACATGAGAAAAAAAAGAGTGAGAACACACTGAAACACAACAGTGACAACATGAAATCAAGTACCGAAAAATAACTCAAAAACTCAAATCGTGACAAGATTTACTACAACCCCAATTCCAGTTAAGTTGGGACGTTGTGTAAAACATAAATAAAAACAGAATAAAATGATTTGCAAATCCTTTTCAACCTATATTTAATTGAATACACTACAAAGACAAGATATTTAATGTTCAAATGGATAAATTTTATTGTTTTTTGCAAATATTCACTAATTTTGAATTTAATGCCTGCAACACAGTCCAAAAAAGCTGGGACAGGGACATGTTTACCACTGTGTTACATCACCTCTCCTTAAACCAACACTCCATAAGTGTTTGGGAACTGGCTTTCGCTTTGCATGGTAAAGTTTTAACTTGCACTTGTAGATGTAGTGATGCACTGTGTTCACTGACAATGTTTTTTCTGAAGTGTTCCTGAGCCCATGTGGTCATATCTGTTACAGAATGATGTCAGTTTTTAATGCAGTGCTGCCTGAGGGGTCAAAGGTCACGGGCATTAAATGTTTATTTTCAGCCTTGTTGCTTACTTACAGAGATTTGTGCAGATTCTCTGAATCTTTTGATGATATTATAGACTGTAGATGATGAAATCCCTAATTTTCTTTGCACTTGTATGCTGAGAAACGTTTTTCTTTAACTGTTGGAGTATTTGCTCACGCAGTTGTTCACAAAGTGGTGAACATCGCCTCATCCTTGCTTGTGAATGACTGAGCTTTTCGGGTATGCTCCCTTTATACACAATCATGACACTCACCTGTTCCCAGTTAACCTGTTCACCTGTGGAATGCTCCAAACTGACAAGGCAGGACTTGACAGGATTCAGACTCGCAACACAACAACGAAGTTTTAAGGATTTTATTATGGACAGACTAAGAGCGGGACCAGAGGCTCTGAACAGCGCACTCACGTGACCGTTGTGGATCGGGACCAGAACAGGTAAGTCCTCCTTAGCTTGGTAGCTAGTTGCAGACAGGCTTGTCTGAAAGGGGCTGAGGCGAGAGGGAAAGTCCAGGTACAGGCGTAGGGTCGTTACCGGTAGGTCAGAGGTCCGAAGCCAAAACCAGAAAGGGAGAATCCAAAGGGCGAGGTCCAGATGAGCGAAGCGAGGTCGGCAACGAGAGGTCAGAGTCCAAAACAATATCAGGAAGGGAGCAGGCAAGAGACGATGGTCGTGGAACAGGCAAGGGTCGAGATCAGGCATGAACGAGAATATAACGCTGGACATTTACTGGCTCGAAGGCTTTCAATAATCTGGCACTGAGTACTGGGAGCTGTGAGTATATATGGAGACAGGAACAGGTGAAACAGATGAGGCTAATGGCGTTGACATTGAAACGGAGGCGTGGCTTGAAACTGGGAGTAGGAAGTTAAGTGGCTGTGGCATGACTAGAGACAAGAGGCGTGGCAGGAACAGATGGAGCTGTGACACCAAACAGGTGTTTTTGAGCATTCCTTAACTTTCCAAGTCTTTTGTTGCCCCTGTCCCAGCTTTTTTGGACTGCAGGCATCAAATTCAAAATAAGTGAATATTTGCAAAAAAACAATAAAGTTAATCTATTTAAACATTAAATATCTTGTCTTTCTAAGACAAGTTAGAGGCAGGCTGGGTTCGGCAAGGTTTGTTAGGTCTTCACTTGAAGGCAACTGAGAGTGAAGGAAGTCAAAAGGCAGAATCAGGAACTCTGAGCAGGTACAGACACAAAAACGGATTAATACTTTTCAGTTAAGTAAAACAGGTAGCGGCTGAAACTGATTACCATCAGCAATCGATGCTTCAGTGTCGGTCTGTTCCTCCAAACTGCCTTATAAACCCTTGTGAGGCTGATCCTAATTTGGAGAAGCTGTGTGTCATCAGGAAGCCTGCCAATCAAGGAGACAGGAGGAGCACACAGGCAGCAGGAAGGCAGATTGCCACACTTTGTAGTGTATTCAATTAAATATAGGTTGAAAAGGATTTGCAAATCTGTCATGAATGTCAGTGTTTCTGTAGAGGCTCCACAGCTTCCACAGTCTGCCAAGTCTGCAAAGTCTGCCAAGGCCCTACCTCACAGTGTCTCAGTGGGGGTCGGCCAGGACGTCGCTCCACCAGCCTTGGTCTCCGTGGGGGTCGGCGACCACGATGTCCCACCAGCCTTGGTCTCTGTGGGGGTCGGCGACCACGATGCCCCACCAGCCTTGTTCTCCGTGGGAGTCGGCGATCACAACGCCGCCGCCGCTGTTCCACGGGCGGGTCCAGCTGACGCCACTGCCCCGTCGGCTCCTCAGAGGGTCCCGGACGACGCCTCCGCCACGTCGGCTCCTCAGAGGGTCCTGGACGCCGCCTCCGCCACGTCGGCTCCTCGGAGGGTCCCGGACGACGCTTTGCTCTGCTCAGCTTTGCCGAGGGTCCGAGGGGACGCCTCGTGCAGCTTCGCTACGTCGAGGGTCCGGACGGATGTCTCGCCTCAGTCTTCTCTGCCAGGGGTCCCGGACGACGCCTCGCTCCGCTTCGTCTCGCCTGTTTGGTCCACGCTTGCCCGGCTCTCGCCTGTTTGGTCTTCGTCCATGTCTGCTTCGCTCATGCCTGCCTGGTCCTCGCTCAGGCCAGCCTCGTTCACACCTGTCTGGTCCTTGCCCACGTCTGTCCGGCTCACACCCGCCTGGTCCACATCTGCTTTGCCCACACCAGAGTCTGCCTCGTCATGGGCGGCTCATGGGCCGCCCGCCAGAACTCTTGCCTTGCCTATGGCGGCCCCCGAGTCGCCCGCCTGAACTTTTTCTCGGCTTTAGGCCATGTCTGTTGTGTCCACCGGTATTTTGGGTTCTTGTTTTGTTTTCTTGTGTTTCCCCTGGTTTATGCCCGGTCGTTTTTTTTGTTTGTTTTTTTTTGCCCTCCATCCTGTGCTTTGGTTTTTCCCCCTCCACCCTCCCGAGTCAAGTTTCATTTTATTTTGTTAGGGGACTTCAGGAGCTGTCCCCTTAAAGGGGGGGCTCTGTCATGAATGTCAGTGTTTTTGGGTTTTGGTTCTTCGTTTATTTCTTGTTCATGCTGTTTTGGTTTAGTTGTTTTTTGGATTTCATGCCTTGTCACCATTCACCTCCCCAGTATTTTTCCACCCATGCCTGCCACGCCCACCTCACCTGCTCCTCGTTTAGTCCACAGCTGCATCCCATAATCATCTTCCCTCTGTCTTTAAAACCGGTCTCTGTTTTGTCACTTGTCACTGGGTCATTCCGTTTTGTCATGCTTGTTGTCTCTTTGTTCACTGCCTTGCCTTCGTTCTGGATTTTGTTATTGTTTGTTTCTGCTGCCACGCCAGCCTTTTGTTTTGGTTATATTTTACTTTAATAAATTAGTTTTATTTTAAAAACATGAGTCTGCGCTCTGGGTTCACCTCCGTCTCCACGCCTTATGACACAAATCATCGTATTCTGTTTTTATTTATGTTTTACACAACGTCCCAACTTCATTGGAATTGGTGTTTTATGTGTCAATGTGTCTGAAGGTAGTTTTTCTTGATAAATTGATTAAATTCTCAAAAAATTGTACATTATAGGATTACCTGTATATGGAAGGATAGTCCAGAAGCTTTTTGCATTTATTTGTGCAGTTATAACAGGCACACAATGCAGGCATTCTGCTATTACAAGATGACTGATTCTTGTTTTGATAATGGCAATGCTTGTTCATTGAATCACACAATCACCTGGCAAATGATTGTTTTTTAACTCTATGGCTCAGCCTCATCGGAGGGTAGGAGCTGTGACAGTTGTTTTTTGTTGTTGCTGTCAAATTATGCATACAACAGGTTGAGTTTATTGCTTAGAGAGGCACTGTTGTTTGCAGGATTAACATTATAGTCTGTGATTGCTCTTGTACCTTCCCACACTGGGCTCAAGTTGGTACTAGTGTTAAAGAGATGCTGCACCTGCAGTCTGTGTTTGGTTTTTGCAGATTTTATGCTATGCCTCAATGCTGGTCTGGCAGTGCTGTATGCTGCATCATAAGCATCATGCATCATAAGATCTATAGGCAGCACCTCATTCCTATAGCAGTAGTTGTAACTCCTGTGTCATCCACAGCTCTTGATTGGGGAACACAAGCTGTCTTCTTCTGGTGACGTTGTCTACACAGTCATTTATGTCCATGACTGTTGCTGTGTATTCTTCCAGTGCCTTTCCAGGATTATTCAGTGGTGTTCCTCGCTCATCAAATATACTCCAATGTTTGTTGTCAAAGCATTCTTGAAGCTGAAGAACAGAATCCTCTGGCCAGATTCTATGAAGTTTTGGGTTTTTCTTTGTGTCTTTCTTGAGTTTTGTTATCTTGTTTTCCTTTTGTACTTCCTGTCTCCAGTGTTTTTCCACTCTTCCTCAGTCTTCACCTGGTTTTGCTGCCACGCCCACCTCCACCTGACAGTAATGAGTTTCATGCACCTGTGCCCACTTACCTATTATCCTCTGTGTTTTATAAGTCCGGTCTTCTCCTCCACACTCTGCCGGTTCATTGTTTGTTTGTTTGTCTATGTTTCCTCGTTGCCTTGCCTGCCACGCCATGTTGGATATTTGTTATATTTAATTTTGCTGCCACGTCAGCTTTTGTTTTTGTTAATTTCTTAGTTTAATAAATTAGTTTTGTTTTAAAAGGATGAGTCTGTACTCTTGGTTTGCCTCCTTCCCCACCCTGCCTGACATATTCTTACAGACTTAGTGATGGGCAGCACAGTCTTAAGTCTCTGTTAATAATGGGGAGCAAAATAAGTGAGACAAACATAATGATTCTGCACATAACAATAACTTTATGTAGTTAGTTCTGCTCAGAATATTGTTTTCATTTTGTCCACAGAGAGAGGAAGAGGAGTTGCGTTTGTAAGGAGGAGCAGGTGTCCTGCAGGGTCCAGTCTCTTCCAGCTGTAGACACTGGTAGACAGTGTGTCACCTCATCCTTGGACCAGTTTGGTTTATCGGGACTTTCCTCCTGTCCCCAGTGTGGACAAAGATCCAGAACCAGATCTAGACTGCAGACAACCAGTCAGAGAAACTCTGTAGAATGTAAGCCTGAACATCTGTCTACTCATTTCTGCTTGTTTTTCAATTCGATTCGATTCGATTCGACTCAGTTCAATTCGACTCAATTATGTGGTGCCAAGAAACAATAATAGTTGTCCCAGGGCAAAATGCAACAAAAATAAGTCCAAATTGAGTTTAAAACAGACCAAGATTCAAATTTAATTATAACCATTTCAATTCTGCACAAATCACATCTAGTGCATTATGAAATATACGTTAGTAGTAAAATTGTCTATCTAAGGAAGCCAGCAGAGTGCAATGAATCTTTATTTGGTGCAATATCCCACCCTGAGCAGCATGTTGGCAACAGTGAAAAGGACCCTTTTAAAAGGTAGGTAGGTAGGTAGGTACATTTATTTATATAGCACTTTTCAGCACGAGGCAACTCAAAGTGCTTTACAACACAAGAACAAAATTACAGACAGAGTTACAGAACATGACAAGATAACTAAGCTAAAACATGACAATGCTAACAAGGTACAGGATAACTAAACTACGAAAACATGATAATACTAAACCAAGGCACGAACAATCTAGCTAACAGTGAATATGATAACTAATTGTACAGTAACTAAGCTAAGTGTACAAGAAGGCTAAATAATCTAAAACGTGACAATGCTAAAACTAAAACTAATGGTACCGAACTATCTAACAGTACCCCAGGCCCGCTATACAGCCGAAGTAAAACCAGACATATCTAAGCATGAGCTAAGACAGTCAAAAATAGTAGCTGAACTAAACAGATCTAAACATGACTAAATGTACAGAACTAAACTAAGTGTACAGGAAGATAAAGCTAAAC
>NC_051451.1:6562315-6568652 GCF_001649575.2 Kryptolebias marmoratus
CCACTGTATACCCAGCGAGACATATCCCGAGACTGGACTCTCCTTCACCCAGTCGAGGAAATTGTATCAATTGCGTTGAGAAACCAGCTGATCAGATCCATATTCCTTAAATTTTTGGAAAATATGTAAAAAGAGGCTTCGAAAAAGGAAAGAGGGGGGGGCACCAGGAGACAGAGAGACAGAGAGAAAAGAAACACGTCCGCCTTCCACCAGGAGCAGAAAAAAAAAAAAAAAAGAAAGAAACCTACAGCAGAATCAGGTTCAGGATCAGGTTCAGGATCAGGATCAGGATGAGCGACCTTCTGCCTCAACCAGCTAGGTATTGAGAGGACAGGAAAGTGAACCAAACAGGAAGTGACCCAAGTGTAGTATCGTTGGAAAGGAAACAAAGAAAAATACAGGTTATTATCAGCAATTACTGCAAATACAAATATGGAGAGTAGAGAGACTAAAGACAGCAGCAGAGTGAGGAAATGTGGTCAGTTTGTCCTCTAGCAGTCTAAGCTTATAGCAGCAGAACAAATGGGTAGCTCAGGAAACCCAGCCCCACCCTAACTATAGGATTTATCACAAAGGGAAGTTTTAAGTCTGGTCTTAAAAGTAGAGGGTTTCAGCCTCACAAACAGGAAGTTGGTTCCACAAGAGAGGAGCCTGAGAACTGAAAACTCTGCCTCCTGTTCTACTTTTAGAAACTCTAAAAACCACAAGTAAACAAAGTGCTCTGTTAGGAAAATATGGAACAATAAGATTTTTAATATAACATGGAGCTTTATTGTTGAGAGCTTCTTGTACATGTATGCCATGTTGTATGTTCAAACATGGAATATGACTTCTCTTTTTTTTCCATTAGATGTTGACCTGCGGGAGGTTTTAGATGAATATAGGATCGGTCAGAGGAGGAAATGGATGAAGGAAATGATGAATCAGAAAGTAGAACCTTCCTTAACATTGGGCTCTATGTCACAGAGAGACAAAGTGAAGAGGTTCATACCCAACATGAGCTGAGACAGCTAGAGTTAGCTTCCAAGATCAAGATCCTCCATAAGATGCCAATCAGATGTCAGGACATCTTTAAGGCCTTACCTAAGCAACATGGATCAATCAGAGTGGTTCTGACAAACAGCGTTGCTGGCGTTGGAAAAACCTCCTTGGTGCAGAAGTTCACTCTGAACTGGGCCAAGGGCTTGGAGAATCAAGATGTCAATGTGGTGATTCTGCTTTCATTCAGGGAACTGAACTTGATCAGAAATGAGCAGTACAGTTTTCTCACTCTGATCCATGTTTTTCATCCAGTATTACAGCAGCTACCCACAGAGATGCTGTCTGTCTGTAAACTTCTCTTCATCTTTGACGGCCTGGATGAAAGCAGACTTTTATTGGATTTCAACAACAGTCGGCTGGTTTCTGATATCACACAAAAGTCATCAGTCAGTGTGCTGCTGACAAACCTCATCAAAGGGAATCTATTTCCCTTGGCTCTAGTCTGGATAACTTCCCGACCTGCAGCAGCCAATCAGATCCCTCCTTTGTGTGTTGACAGGGTAACAGAAGTACGAGGATTTAATGACAACCAGAAGGAGGAATAATTTAGAAGGAGATTTAGTGATGAAGAGCTGTCCAGCAGAATCATCTCCCACATCAAGACCTCCAGGACCCTCCACATTATGTGTGGAATCCCAGTATTCTGCTGGATCACTGCTACAGTTCTGGAGCACATGTTGACCACAGAGCAGAGAGGAGAGCTGCCCAAGACCGTGACTGACATGTACTCACACTTCCTGCTGGTTCAGGCAAACATAAAGAAGAACAAGTACCATGAAGGACCTGAGACCAGTCCACAGGAGCTGACGAAGGCTGACAGGGAAGGTCTTCTGAAGCTGGGGAGGTTGCCATTTGAACACCTGGAAAAAGGAAACATCGTGTTCTATGAAGAAGATCTGAGGCAATGTGGTGTTGATGTCACAGAGGCCTTGGCATACTCAGAAGTTTGTACAGAGATTTTCAAAAAAGAGTTTGTGATCTTCCAGAAAGCAGTCTACTGCTTTGTTCATCTGAGTGTTCAGGAGTTTCTGGCTGCAGTCTACATGTTCCACTGTCACACTAATAGGAGAAAAAAGGTAATGAAGAGATTCCTGAAGGACAAACACAGAAGCTCAAGCCTTATGTCTTCTTTTAAAACATTTTCCAGATGTTCTGGAATTTGTGATCACTCTTCCAGAGATGTCTCATCCTTGGATATCTTTCTGATGAAAGTCATGGAGAACTCCATCAGGAGTAAAAGTGGCCATCTGGACCTATTTGTTTGTTACCTTTATGGCCTCTCTGTAATGTCAAGCCATACACTCTTAGGAGGTCTGCTGGGTCAGAGAGAAAACAGTGCAGAAATCATCCAGACAGTGATTAATAACCTGAAGACGATGAACACTCTTAATGCATATTCTGAGAGAAGCATCAACATCTTTCACTGTCTGATGGAGATGAAGGACCTCTCAGTTCATCGGGAATTCCAAGAATTCCTCAAGTCAGAGAACAGATCAGACAAAAAACTCTCAGAGATCCCGTGTTCAACTTTGGCCTACATGCTGCAGGTGTCAGAAGAGGTTCTGGAGGAGTTGGACCTGAAAAAATACAACACATCCCAGGAAGGACTACTGAGACTCATTCCAGTTGTGAGGAATTGCAGGAAAGCTCAGTGAGTATATGATGATGAGAATGATTGTCTGTCTGTCTGTCTGTTTGTTTGAAGAAATTGAAGACAATCTGCCAAAGGTGTGAGGTGATCGACCAAGGGGGTCTGAGGTGCCTCCCCAAGAAACATTGGAAATTTAAAACATCATAAATGCATTTTCATGGCATTTGAAAGAAAAGTGGGAGGGTGTTTGAAGAGTACAGAATCAGCAGTTTTTGAGGACAATTTGTGAGAATCTTTGGCTGTTTGGAAGGACTGGCAGAATCTTCAGAAAATCAGATGGAGAATTCGTTTAGCCAAGTATCTCCCAAGGCATTAAAGCTGAAGTATGTAATCTTGCCAGTTAAAAGACTTACAGCAGCATTTTGGACTTTCTGTAGGTGAGCAACAGAAGAAGCACTGACCCCTATATAAAGTGCATTGCAATAATCCAGCCAAGTGGTGATGAAAGCATGGATTACTGTCTCAAAGTGCTTTTTTGAAAGAATTGGCTTTATTTTAGCCAGCGGCCTCAAATGAAAGAAGCTTAATTTAACCACTGCTCTGATTTAATTATCAAGTTTACAATCAGTCTCCACTTTGATCCCCTAGGTTTGCGATGACTGGCTTTGTATATTGAGCCAAGGAATCTAGATCCACACTGGGGGTCTCAGTGGAGAGTCATTTATAAAGTTCTTCTTGTATTTGGGGGTTGATTAAACCACTGCAAACAATGCTGTGTGAGAGCTACACAACTCAAACAGGCCCAATTCAAAGCTGCTGATTGAGGATGGAGACAATTGTGAACATTTATTTTGACTTTTAAAAATAGTTACTATTCCTCTTCCTCAGCCAGACATCCTCAGGGAATTAAAATAGCAGAAATACTCCTGTAAAAGTGAATTTAAAAAGTCACCAATACACAGCCACGTCTAAGCTACTGACAGAAGATCTAATTCTTTAGACTTGAGGAAATCCTTTAAGATAAAATTTGTTTGCTAGTGATCTAATGTTTACCAAGCCAATCCTGGCAGGAACCAGGTGTGTCAGCCATCCTGGAGGCCTGACACAGAGGCCGCAGGTTCTGCAGACTCAGCCTGCGCAGAGGAGATGACAGGAGTGGGGTCCCGGCTTCCCTCTTGACCAATCAGTGGTGGTGTTACAACAACAGCGCTTGCTTGCTGAAAGATGGCTGCACCCATGGATCGACAAAAATGATAAAAAATAAACAATTAATGGTGATTAAAGACTGCACTTCCTCAGATTATTCTTCCTCAGACAGTTCTTTGCCACATTGTACTTCTTTAGATTGTACTTTCCAACACCACACTTTTTCAAACTGTAATTCCTTAGACTGTACTTCCCTAGACTGTACAGAAAACACTAAAGTCAATAATCAAGCAGGACCCTTCCACCCCACTGTAATCTCTCCATTACAGCAAATCAAAGATTAACTGTCTGCAGGTATGTGCAACTCTGATGAGAAACATTTCATCACATTAACCAGTCAGATAAGATGAACCTAACTACTGATGGGAAGAAAAATGACCAAACAGGAAGTGTGAAACTGTTTTCTGTTCAAATATAAAGAAAATTTGTTCATTTTTGTAATTAAATATTTTTCTTTTATATATGTTTTGACAGACTCTTTAACTGTGGCTTGTCAGAAACTCACTGTGAAGTTGTGGCCTCAGTTTTGAAGTCCAACCCCTCCCATCTAACAGAACTGGACCTGAGTCTGAATGACCTGCAGGATTTAGGAGTGATGCTTCTGTCTGCAGGATTGGAGAGTCCAAACTGTAAACTACAGAAGTTAAGGTGATTATTATCATAATTGTTAATATTAATATTATTATTTAAAGTATTTATTATTTATTTATGGGTTTTTTTGGGGGGGTCAGACTGGGAAAGCTTCGTATAAGTGTCAGCTGAACTCATGATTGTAGTTGTGTCAGGAACAGAGCATTCACTTTCAGTGTGGGCACCAGGATTCATAGTCACGGTTCTGTAGATGAGATGGGACCGTATTATTATGTATTAATAGATATTAATGTTGAGCTGCACATATGAAACCAGAACACAACAAAATAATCTAGAAATAATTTTATTGAACTATCCATCCATCCATTCATTCTCTTCCGCTTATCCGGGGTCGGGTCGCGGGGGTAGCAGCCTAAGCAGGGAGACCCAGACTTCCCTCTCCCCAGCCACTTGGGCCAGCTCCTCCGGGGGAATCCTAAGGCGTTCCCAGGCCAGCCGAGAAACATAGTCCCTCCAGCGTGTCCTGGGTCTTCCTCTGGGTCTCCTCCCAGACATTAGACATTTTATTTAGACAAAATACTAATAAGGATATACATCATCCAATTGAGGATACAAAAATAAATTCAAAGATGCTGAAAATTCTAAAATAAGATGCTTTAAAGTACATTCCTATGCTCGTTGTCAGTACTTTATGGCTTCTAACAGGGGGGTGGCTGAACACATAAATAAAGGCATGAAGGAGATGACTGAAAATTAACCAGTCAAAGAAAAGTTGACTGTAATAGAAACAAGATTCCGAGTTGCTCAAGCACTTAACTTTTCACTGGAATTTGTATTTTTAGATATGGAGATCCATAATTTCAGAATTCTTCTTCATGGCAGACTTAATGTATTATATTATCAATATATGTATTGTTGACCCAGTACCCTGTGATGAAATTCATCTCTTAATGAGTCATTTTTATTCTGAATATTTTTAAAATCCTAAATGTTACATTACTCTGAAATGCACATCCTCATCTTGTTTTGTATTGCAGCATTATCTCTGCCAGTTTCGGCTGCAAAAATCAGTTGTGTAGCCTCCAGCTGAGCGCAGCACACAAACCTTACTCCTCTCCGTGTACTGTGTTCCTGTCGGCTGGAATTTGCCTTTCGTTAAGTTGCTCCTGTTTGTTATCCTGCAGCGCCCTGCAGTCCTCACAGATTACCTTTCTGCAACTCACTCAATCCGAACAGAGCCGGACTTCAGGGAGGCTCTCAGTCCACTCCCAGTACCCCCAAGGTCTGACCTTGCACGTTTTGCTTTTTTTTTAATGACCACGTAATTCCACATCGGTAGCAATAGAGCCAAGAAACCGATCTGACCCCACTTACAGAAAGAGCGAATGCGCAGAGACAGAAGAACTGCATCCCCGGGTTATGGGTCTCCTCTGAGAAGATCTGAATCCCCTGCAAGTGTCACCAAGCACTTGGCTTCCCCTACTACCTCCAAGTAAGACAATATGTTGTTGAAACGAAAAAAAAAAAAAGGACTAGTTAAACATTTAATTTTTAAAGTTTTGACATCTATGTTTTTGTGCAGGTTGGTGTCGAAGATGCGTGCCCAGTCTCCCAGCAGTTTACATCAGTACCACCATTCTCCTACGCGACATCGTCCAAACCCGCCGAACGGCGATAAAAAAACAGAAGATAAGAAGGTGGAGAAAACGCCTGGACAATCTAAATCTGAGAAAACCAAAACTGACGCCGGCAGCTTAAGTTCACCCTCGCATGTTGAGAAGAAAACGCCCTCCGGGACGGATTCTTCAGAGAAGAAATCACAGAGTGGAGACAGGAGTAAAGGTGAACTTTAGGGCATTTTATCTCACGTTTATTTTTAGGTACAGTTTGCCTTTTTTTTTTTTTTTT
>NC_051451.1:6569628-6577892 GCF_001649575.2 Kryptolebias marmoratus
CCACACCCCTCCAGGTCTCACTGTCATTGCCCACGTGAGCGTTGAAGTCCCCCAGCAGAACAAGGGAGTCCCCAGGAGGGACACCCTCCAGTAACCCTTCCAAGGACTCCAAAAAGGGTGGGTAATCTGAACTGCTGTTCGGCGCATAAACGCAGACAACAGTCAGGACCCGTCCACGTAGGCGGAGGGAGGCTACCCTCTCGTTCACTGGGGTAAACCCCAACGTACAGGCACCAAGATGGGGGGCAACAAGTATGCCCACTCTTGCTCAGCGCCTCTCATCGGGTACAACTCCAGAGTGGAAGAGTGTCCAACCCCTCTCAAGGAGACTGGTTCCAGAGCCAGAGCTGTGCGTTGAGGTGAGCCTGACTATTTCTAGCCGGAACCTCTCAACCTCACACACCAGCTCAGGCTCCTTCCCCACCAGAGAGGTGACATTCCACGTCCCTAGAGCCAGCTTCTGTAGCCGAGGATCAGACCGCCAAGGTCCCCGCCTTCGGCCACCACCCATCTCACATTGCACGCGACCCCTTTGGCCCCTACCATAGGTGGTGAGCCCATGGGAAGGGGGACCCACGTATCCTCTTCGGGCTGTGCCCGGCCTGGCTCCATGGGTAAAAGCCCAGCCACCAGGCGCTCGCCAACGTGCCCCACCTCCAGGCCTGGCTCCAGAGTGGGGCCCCGGTGACCCGCGTCCGGGTGAGGGAACACTGTGTCCAATAATCTTACTCATCATAAGGGGTCTTTGGGCTGCACTTCGTCGGGCCCCTCACCTAGGACCTGTCTGCCTTCGGTGACCCTACTAGGGGCATTAAGCCCCTGTCAGCATAGCTCCTAGGATCATTGGGACACTCAAACCCCTCCACCACGATAAGGTGGCAGCCCAGGGAGAGGTCAATTATATTATAGCTCAAAATATTTTCTTCAAAACTACAGGTAAAGGGTCTTTTTTTCATTATTGCTACATGAAACGCATCACATGTATGACCATTAGCTTCCTTGTGCTCACTGTGCAACCATTTTAAATATAGGATGTTTAGTTTTTGCACATCCACTGTTTCAGTGAGGCTGACTTCTTTTTTCCTTCTGCCTCTCTAAAGACTGTTGTCAGGGAGTGATAGACAGATGTATGGTTAGCATGGTGAGCATTAAAAGCCACTGACCGCAACACATTTTTTGGTCTTTTTTTCCACTTCTTATACAGTTTACACAAAATAAAATAAAACAACATAAATACATTTTTTTCTGAGCTTACATTTTTACAAGGCTGATATTGGAATTTTATGGAGCAGCTCCATTAGGACCTTTTAACATGTCTTCAGATTCGTTTTTATTTTGTTTTTTGATTATTATTATTATTATTATTATTATTATTATTATTATTATTATTATTATTAAATAATTTGGAACATATTTGAATGTTTTTTTTTCAGTTTGATTACATTTGTTTTAGAGTTGTTCTCTCTTGTGAACTCACATTTTGTTTTTTATTCAGATTGGAGGGCTGCAGTTTGTCAGAGATCAGCTGTGCTTCTCTGGTCTCTGCTCTGAAATCCAACCCCTCCCATCTGACAGAACTGGATCTGTGCATGAACAACCTACAGGATCCAGGCGTGCAGCAGCTGTGTGGTTTTCTGGAGACCCCAGACTGTAGACTGCAGACTCTGAGGTCAGACTCCATGTTTTAGCTGTGGCTGAGATGAACCTGATGTGAACACTGTGGTCATGCTGAAGAGGAGTCAAAATGCTGATATTATTCTGTTCTACACTGAGGGTTTTCATCACAAAGTCTCTTCTTCTTTTGTGATTTAATAGAACAAAAAAATCAGAGAATGTGTCATTTACTTGGAAATCGACAAACATGATTTTCACCTCAGTTTAGTTTTTCAACCTCCTCCCTCAACACCAAATCTAATTCTTTGTCGAATTGAGCTATAGAGCTCACATCATGTGACAAAGTTGTCCACCTCAGTCCTGTATTTGATCTCATCACACTTGTTGATGAAACCAACTACTACAGAGTCATCAGAAAACTTCTGAAGATGACAACAGTCTGTGGTGTAAATGGTGAAGAGAAAAAAAGAGGACAGTTAACTGGCGTACTGTTTTAGAGACAGGGACCAGGCAGGACATCTTTCCCACTGCAGGGACCCTCTGGAGACGTGATGAAGTACTCCACAGAGCTGGGGGGGGGCGGCACAGGTTTTAAGCACCCTCAGATAGATGCCACCTGGATGCACAGCTTTGATGGAGTTCAGTGAATTCATCTGTCTTCTTACATGTTCAGATGTGAAAGACACAATCAGGAGGTATCTGGTGGAGGTGAGGTAGAGAAGCTGAACTGGGTGTAGTGTTGTGGGGTAGGAGAGAAGGGTGGGGAGGAGGATGATGGTATAAGCATCAAACAGGCAGAGGGTTTGTGAAGGGGGTGGTAAACAGGGGTCTTAGCCTTAGCACTATGCTCACTCCAAACTGTCACTCAGCCGGCCTGGGGTCCAGGCTGTTCGGGGACTGCAGGAGGACTGCTAACAGGACCTACTCTTGATGGGTTGTAGTTCATAAGAAGTAGCTGAAAAACAGGCTTGGAAACTTGATTTCTCTCATAATCCATCTTTCTGCTTTGCAACACTAAGAATCTGCAGTTAGACTGCAGGAGGCTTAACAAAAAGAAAGACTGTGCAATACACACGCCACCATCAGAACCATGGAAGAAGTAGAAACGGGGCTGTTCATTTTTCATATCTTGTCTGCATTTGGGGTAGCATGGCAGGGCAGGGGTTAGAGCTGTTGGCTCACAGCATTACGGTTGCTGTGAGGGTTCCAGTAAATATGACAAGGTTCTCCTCCCACCTTGGGCCTTTCTGTGTGGAGTTTACATGTTCTCCCTGTACACAAGTAGGTTTTCTTCAGGTACTCCAGTTTCTTCTCACAGACCAAAAACATGCATGTTAGGTTCACTGGTAACTCTAAATTGTCCCTAAGTGTGAGTGAGAGCATGAATGGTTGTTTGTCTTGATTGTCTCCATGTGTCCCTGTGATGGACTGGAGATCTGTTCAGGGTGTCCTCCGCCTCTCGCACAGTGACTGCTGGAGATAGGCACCAGCTCCCCGTGACCCGGAAAGAAAAAAAAAAGCATATAAAGAAAATGTATAGAGTTAAAAGATTTAAAATTTACTCTCTCAACCTAAACAACAGCAGGTAATCTACTCTGATTTATAACAGTTTTCTATAAACATATGAGATTTTTATTTATTTTCTTTTCCGGATCATTAGTTTATATTCTTCATTTTCCAATAGCCTACAACAAGCTTTTTCATAAATTACATTTTGGGGCAAGCAGCATGTTTTTGTCCTTTAATTTTATTGTTAGATCAGTGTATTTTAGGCAGAAAAAGCATCAAATTAATACACACAGAAACTAAAGCAGAAAGTCTGAGTAAACAAAGTAATATCAGAACGATGGTTGTAGAATCTGATATTTCTTAGAGGGGTTTTAGGCTTCGTCAAGTCATACTATCAGAAGAAAACCCTGTTTTGATGAGCTTGCTTTATAGTACACCCATCTGCTCCTTCCTGTTGACTTTAGTTTAGTATTCAGTTCTTCTGCCTTGTTTTCTGCCTTTTCATTTTTATTACGCTTTAATTTTCTCTGAGCTTCCTGCCACCAGAATCTGCATTTTGAGTCCTCATACAAACCAATTCTGACACTCCATCCATGAACTAAACAACCTAAATAAATGCCACAAACCAAAAGGTGTTGTTCTGTGAATTAAGTTGTTTTATTCTGTGAAAAAATGCTTTTATCTCAACGCAACAAGAGCTATTAAAACCTTTGTGCACTTTCACCTCTGAGTTGATGTTATGACATGTTTATTAAAACCGAGCTGCAGCGAACTTATTTATTGTTATCACTTTAATTAAAAAAATCCTTAAAGTAGGCTTAAAGTTATTTTTCAGAGTTCAGAGTTTTTAAAAGTCTTGTTTTGTTTTCTAAACTTACATGTTTTATTCTTTATTCAGTTTGTGGAGCTGCAGTTTGTCAGAGATCAGCTGTTCTTCTCTGGACTCAGCTCTGAAGTCCAACCCCTCCCATCTGAGACATCTGGACCTGAGTGAAAACAACAAGCTGCAGGATTCAGGAGTGAAGCAGCTGTGTGGTTTTCTGCAGAGCTCAGACTGTAGACTGCAGACTCTGAGGTCAGACTTCATATCCTGGTTCTGCTCAGATGAATCAGCTATCAAAGTGATCAAACCATTGTGTTCCTGAGTCATTTTCAACGAGTTGGAAAAAAGATCTTTGAAGACATTCCAGAATGTTGTAACCTCTTGTAGAATTTGAAGGATTTGTTTTTGCAAATTGATTACAAACATATATTAAATTTAGAATAACATATAGTACAGTACATTTTACATTTTATTGACAATGATTTTAATTGGTAATAATTTGACCCCTGAAATAAATTCATTTTTTTTCTCTTTCTGTGTTTGCAGCTGGATCTTCTTATAAGAAACACAAAGAAAAACACTGAGCAAACTCAGTTCAGCTCATGACAGATGGAACAAGAGCTGCTAACAGTTATTCTTTATTTTTAATAAAATTTTTCTGTTAAGACAATTTGAGACATAGTAAACAGTAGTTGTATCAATGGTTTTTTTTTTTAGAGTTCAGACTCTAAAAGCCCTGTTTTGTTTTCTAAACCCACGGGTTTTCCTTTATTTATACTTTATTCTTTATTCAGTTTAAGGCACTGCAGGTTGTCAGAGATCAGCTGTTCGTCTCTGGGCTCAGCTCCAACCCCTCCCATCTGACAGAACTGGACCTGAGTTACAACAACCTGCAGGATCCAGGGGTGCAGCAGCTGTGTGGTTTTCTGGAGAGCCCAGACTGTAGACGGCAGACACTGAGGTTAGACTCCATGTTTTTGTTCTGCTCAGACAGATATACAATCAAACTGTTTAAACTATTTATTTAATTATCAGCAAACATTTTTTTGAGGTTTGTATTTCTGTCATCATAATTGTTTTTACTTTCATTTTTATTTACTTAAATATTTTAATTTCTTTTTCTTTTTTTTTGTTGGTTGCTTGAAGTTTGAGTACTTTTGTATTTTGAGTTAATGTTGTTGTTTTTTTTGTTTTGTTTTCTTGATTCTGTTTTGTTATTTTAGTTTCCATCTGCAGCAAAATGTTTCATCCATGATATGTTGTTTTGAAATTACTCCAGGCCCACATAAGGATTAATGTGGAGAATTTATTTACTGTTGCAAATACAATAACATAACAAAACAAACTAAATTTGTAATCAAATCATATCCAAGGCAACAGTGCAGAAGAATAATCCACAGCAGGTGGATTGTGCAGCCTGTACTCAGCTGTGCCTGGTTCAGAGAGAAATTAAACACAGCATTAAATCATTTGACACCATAGCCAATTGGGGACAGTATTGTACAAAATGTAAAAAAATTTAGCTCGCTCTCATATTCAAGGTAGAAATGTCTGTAAATTCTTTCTTGAATATTGTTTCAAGATTTGAATCAGAAATCTGAGTTACATGTAATGCATGTAATAGTACAAAAAATGTAATTTCACTTTTCTCTTTCTGTGTGCTCAGCTTAAATGGGACATGAGCTGCAAACAGTCATTGCTTATTACTAATTAAACTTTAATAATTCAAAAAGTTTGAAACGTGGCAAATGCCTTTTAGTTGAATCAGTGTTTTTGTCTTGTTTTGTTCTCTAACACGTTTTATTTATTCAGATTGAGGTTCTGCAGATTGTCAGAGATCAGCTGTGCTTCTCTGGTCTCAGCTCTAAAATCAAACCCCTCCCACCTGAGGTACCTTGACCTGAGTGGGAACGGACAGCAGAATTCAGAAAGAGAGCAGTGGTGGGGCTTTACGGGGAGTCCAGACTGTAAACGCATGTTGTGGAGGTTAGACCTTTAGTTGTGAGCTGACTTTAACATAAAGTGAACACTAAAGTGAAATCATGAGGATGATATTATAATGATCCACACTGAGGATTTTCATTAGAAAGCCTGTTTTCTTCTTCTGTGCTTTTATCAACCAAGGTTAATCAAACATTGGGTCACTTCTTTGGAAACTCCGACAAACATGATTTTCACCTCAGGGTTGAAGTTGTGACTTTTACATTAAAAGCAGAGCTGTTAACACTGACTTATTGTTGATTAAATGTTACTAATTAAAATAGTTTCAAACATGTTAAACGGTTTTCTGTTGGATAAATGTTTTTCTGAGTTTAGAGTATTTGAAAGTCTTGTTCTGGTTTCTGAATTCACGTTTTACTCTTTGTTCAGATTTGACTCCTGTAGTTTGTCAGAGGTCAGCTATTCTTCCCTGGTCTCGGCTCTGGACTCCATATCCTCCCATCTGATAGAACTGGACCTAGGTTGGAACAACCTGCAGGATTCACATGTTCAACAGCTGTGTGGCTTTCTGGAGATTCCAGATTACGAACTGCAGATACTGAGGTCAGTAGAAGGTTGGAGTGGGTCCAGGTTGCTTTCAGCAGTTAATATCAAATCAAAGATCCAGCATTTCCTGTAAAGCTGTTCCTGTTTCTGAATTATTCTATGAGAGGAGGACAGGAACAGCTTTGCAAAAGTCAGCCAATCAGATCCGTCAGCAGCTTGTTGGGCTCTTCTGTTGATGTCCAGAGAACTGAGAGGTTTCCTACAAAGTAAGCTCAACAAAGCTGGGCTTTTGCCTCTTAGTTTGACTTGACAGAACCTTAAACTCCTCTGAGAAATAACAGGTACTATAATGGTGGTTCTGAGGTTACTTTGTTAACTCAGACTTTCTGCTTTAACCTCTTTGCATTTTCACATGAAAAGACGTGTTCCACACATCATTTAATGCTTTTTCTGTTCAAAATACAGATTCAACAAATAAAGTTACAGAAAGAAACTCAGGAATTTGTCACTTTTGTTCTTTCTTCTTACCTCTGCAGTAAAAAGTTGTGATCTTCCTGAAACTGACCCTGAACATGGTGGTATGTTTGCTCTGAGAGGCTGATTTGTTTCCTGATCATCCAGTTTGGGCTGAAGCAGCAGCTTGGATGGAGAGAGACTCTGACCCATCCACACAGGAACTTCATTAGAGGACTACTATTGTGGCTACGCAAACAAATAATCATTTTTACTGATTGTCAATGACACACACACACACAAAAACTCTGCAGAAAAAGATGCATAATATACATCAGGAATAGATTTATAAAACTAACACTTGTGTATAAAAAATTTAGATTAACATTTGAAAATCGTGAGGAAAGCCCTTCTCTCCAGCAGTCCTTCAGTTGATAGTGTCCTTAAAACATTATGTCCATTATGTCCCCATATTTGGACAGACACACGTCTTAGTCAACCGTAGTTTAATGTGACACAAAGGAGAAGTTCCACTTCATCATTAGTCCACAAAAAGGATTCAGTTTTTGCGTCTGTCTTTTTCTGCTCCTTATTTATTTTTCTGATGTGTTTTTGAAGCTCACTCTGTTTACCAGATCTTCTACTCCTTTTAAATTGGTGGTGTGACCTAGGCGCTGGTGCCATAGACTAACTGTTACTGATGCACTTAATGCCCTTTGACAGACAGATGAAGCTCCTTTAACATCTAGCTGATACAGACCATCAGATCTTTGTGTTCCCATTCCTTCAAGAGTTTCATCTTTACCACATGGTATGCAACAACAAGACTTTGTGAACTGCACCGCATTTCCTTTTCTTGTTGTAGCTCTCACTGAGAAAAGATTTCCAGACACCTTTGGCACATACAAGCATCATACGTTGTGACAGTTTTTTTTATTTTTTTTATTACTGACTTTGAAGGTAGTTTCTCGAGCTGCAGTAGCTCTGTGGTCAGTCTTGTAATCCTGAGGCTGCTGATTTAGGCGCAGGTTGAGGTAGGAAGGGCATCTAATGGAAAACAAATGCCAAATCTTTTGTGCGTTTGCTCACTGTGCCAACCCTGAAAAAGGGAGCAGCTGAAAGAACAACAACTTTGAAGGTAATTTCTCATTGAAACATTGCCAGATCCTTGGGCGTCACCCTGCTGTCACCTAATCTGTCATGCTTTATGTGTCCTTCTTTCTCAGACATACAGGTGCTGGTCATAAAATTAGAATATCATGAAAAAGTAGATTGATTTCAGTAATTCCATTTAAAAAGTGAAACTTGTATATTATATTCATACATTACATACAAACTCATATATTTCAAATGTTTATTTCGTTTAATTTTGATGATT
>NC_051451.1:6579188-6597494 GCF_001649575.2 Kryptolebias marmoratus
CATCAAAATTAAACGAAATAAACATTTGAAATATATGAGTTTGTATGTAATGTATGAATATAATATACAAGTTTCACTTTTTAAATGGAATTACTGAAATCAATCTACTTTTTCATGATATTCTAATTTTATGACCAGCACCTGTATAACATCTCTAGGAGCTGGGTCTTCCAGTTCCCACTGCCTTTAAATTATCCTGCATTTCTCTGTGAACTTGTGTTGATGTAGCAGCACAGTAGTCATAACTAGCACTGATTCTCTTTTGCTCTTCATTTATTAATGCTTTCTGAACAAACTACAGAGTTAAATTGTCCATCTTTGTTTCTAGAGCAGTGATAATTGTAGCGTAGCTTGGTGGCAAACTACCCAGGAGTGTTTCAGTCTGGCCTTCAATCACAGCACCTATTGCTCCGAGCTGATCAGTCAGTTCCTTCATTTGTTTTAAAAACTCATTTATGTTTTCTTTTTCCTTCATTCAACATCTGAAATATTTGTTCTTCAGGAGCAGTTTGTTTGCCAACATATCTCTCTTACAGTGTCCTTTCAGTGTGCCCCACGCCTCTTTTGGAGTCGGGCAACTTGTTATCGGGCACTCCTGGGGTGTGCTCACATTCAGCACTAGTTTCATTCAGTTTGTTGAATTCTGCCTGAGCTCGTGAGTTACCATTCGGAGCTTTAATATCAATCTCTGTTAGTATACCCCATAGTCCTTTTTTTGATTTTGAGTCTGAAATTTCCAATTTAAACTGTTTGTTGACAACTCAGCATGTCACCAAACAGTTTATCTTCCATTGGGAATCCCACAGCACCATTTATTCAACTTAAAATATCCAATTAAAATGCCTTTTCAGCAATGCTCTGGGCCCATAACCTGATGAAAGTTTATTTCAGGACCAAAGAGCAGAACTGTAATACTCAGCTGACACACTATGACAGCATAGCATATTCTCAGTGTACACCCATGTACAAATCAATGCTTCATGTTTCAAAATGTTCACTTGAAACTGATCCCCCTTCAGAATGAGACCTTGTGTCTCAGTGAAATTACCTGTATTGATAAAAGTGCAGTAAAATATAAATGTTTCCATGGTTTCATTTTTTAATTATAAAACGAGACTTCAAAGAATTCAGCACACTAACATGCTGTGATTTGTTGTGAGCTGCTGCTGTTTAAGTAAATCACACCAAAGGTTTGTTGTGTTCTGAGGTCTGAAGAGAAGACTAAAAGTAGTCTAATAAAGTTTTATTGACTTTCTACTTATTTCATTTAAAACCTCCACAATGTTTTCACTTCTGGATTCCAGTCTGTTTGATTCTAATTAGAACGTCTGAATAAAAGCTTTACCTTTCTCGCATGTGTTGATGTTATTTGGAGGGCTTCTTTTTTTTCTTTGTATTTCTGTTGTTATTCATGGGTTTTGTCTTTTAGGTCATTGCTGTTTGGTGAAATGTGACCAAGCTCATTTGCTGGTTCTAGTTTGTTTCTATTCCATCATCTTATGAGCAATAAGTTTGTTTAGTTCAGTTATTTCTGAGGATTTGGTACAAATATCCATCCATCCATCATCTTCTTCCACTTGTCTGTGGTTGGGTCACAGGAGCAGGAGGGCCAGAAGGGAAACCCAGCCCTTCCTCTCCTCAGTGACTCTCTCCAGCTCCTCCAGGGAAATCGCAAGGTGTTCACAGGCCAGAGAGGATACATAATCCCTCCGGTGAGTTCTGGGTCTGCCACAAGGCGAGATAGGTGAGGGTTGGAAAGTAGATGAACCAGTAAATCGAGAGCTTTGCCTTTCAACTCAACCCTGTCCTCACAACCAAAGCAAAACCCTTATTACCGCGGACGAGGCCCCAGTCTATTGGTTCATCTCCTGCTCCATCCTATCATCACTCAGGAACAAGACTCCCAGATACTTGAACTCCTCCACCTGAGTCAGACACGGGTGTCTCAGGTGGATGTACACATTAGTTTGCAAAACAAAAAACCCATTTCCAAAACAGTTAGGACATTGTGTAAAATGTAAATAAACCCATATTTTATTCAGAGTGGAACATAGTAAATACATGAAACATTTGAATGAAGAAATTGTAC
Source organism: Kryptolebias marmoratus (assembly GCF_001649575.2). Classification (NCBI taxonomy): domain Eukaryota; kingdom Metazoa; phylum Chordata; class Actinopteri; order Cyprinodontiformes; family Rivulidae; genus Kryptolebias; species Kryptolebias marmoratus. The sequence continues at coordinate 6,581,278 of NC_051451.1, forward strand.
AAATGTTTGGGGGAAAAAAAGGTAGTTTTGAAGTTGGTGCCAGCAACACATCCCTTAAGTTGTTCCAGGTCCATGTTTCCCCCTGTGAAGCTTCCCCTCTTCTTTTAACATCGAGGAACTGAGGAAAGCTGTGAAATCTACAAAGTTTTTTTTAAGTGTTGAAACCCACCCACTATCCAGCATTGTAGTGGCAGCAAACTATTGTACGTTGATGACATTTGTTTGAAATTAAAGGCCTAACATTTCTTGAAGGAATGCAGGTCTCTTGCCGCTTTTCATGCTAGAGCTTTGGACTAAAATCATCTTAGAAATATAGCCATTTTGGTCAACCCTTTTAAATGATGTCAATGTAAATAATCTCACACTAGATTTTATGTGATGGGTTTGTGTTCAGAGTATGTGTTGGGAATGACTCAGCTACCATCACACCAAATTTTAGCTCAACAACAATATAAAACTGACAGTTTTAGCCAAATATGTTAGCTTTGATCACATGGCTTTGGCAGCCATCTTAACTCCAAAGGTTAATTGGTTAGATGTAAATCCAGTGATTCGATTTCATTCAAATTCAGCCAGTGGTTTGTGAGATATTTTGCTAACAGACACAGGCAAAATTTGTATTTAAAAAACCTGTTAACAATTTTACTACTTTTTAAATAAACTGCAGGATTTCAGTAAAACCTTTAATCTGCTGATTTTAAACATACTAAAAACAGAGACAAGTTACAATTAAAAACTGTTTTATTACAATCTTATACAATAAAAAAATATTGAACATGAAAATCCACATTTTCCCCTTCTATGAACTAACTTTTAAAGACACCAAATTCCTAATATTCTGTGTTCATTCAGTGAAAAAAAATCCTCTTTGTCATGAAGTCAAACAGCTTTTTGTGAATTCTGCTCATTTCTTCAAACTCAGATACACTTTCACCATCATACAGTTTAAAATAAAATCTAGCTGCAGAAACACAATGTTTATATATAATGTGAAAACTTCAATTACAAACCTGTGATTTTCACAAACATGTAAAAATGATTCAAGATAAACTGTGAAGTGAGAACAGAAAACAAGACCTTCAGGCAGCCAATCAGGCGTCATCAAACGTCAAACTAATAAAAGGTGGAGGGGTTTGTGTTTCTCAGCAAGAAATAAAACAACTGAAACAGTCATTTGTCCTGTCAACATGCACATGCATGTGAACAATTTCATGTTTCAGATCAGAAATCAAGTTAAAGTCTTGAGTTTGAGACTCAAGCAACTGAAGTCAAACCAAAATGTTTGAAAAAGTGACAAGTTTGCTGCGTTTCTTCATTTTTTTTAAAGAAAAGATTTAAATAAGTTCCCTGAGTCTGAAGTCAGCAGTTTCTACAGCAATCAGTAAAACACCATGAACTTTAACCTATTTTCCAAAAATCTGTCCTGAGTTAAAAACACATTTTCACACATCTGGTTCCATCTGACCGACAGTCCAAATATAAGCACTTCATCACAGTGATTAAAAAAAATGAATTCAGATAGTTTTGTTTCAGCTGAACTTCAGAAACAGGTTGCTCCAGTTTGGACGATAACCTATGATGAATTTGCATTCGTTACTTGTAGGACTATTTTTACAAGCTAAAAGACTTAAAACCTGCAGGCAAAGCGATTGTTTCAGGGGATAAGAATCAGTTACATGATTTAAAATAAACAGACTCATTATCATAAACTGTGCTGGAGGATTAGTGGCCACTTAGAAACTATGAGATTTTTATTGTTGACTTTTAGGATTAAAGTTGAAACGGTTCAGATGAAATGAACCCCACTGAGCTCCTGGACCAGAGTATTTGTTCTGGATCTTTATTATTATTGTAGAGGAGGGTTATGGGTTCCTCCAACATGAAGTTTTGTTCTGGAACCAGTCCGAGGTACGGTCTTTATTACTTCCTTCAATACTTCACAATAAGAATCTCAAATATACTGGCCTAGACCCCCCATAAATAAAGAGGTTTGTGTTCAGTGGCATTTGTCTGGTTAAATAAAATGCATACAAAGTAATTGACAGGTTGTGTACAGCTCTCAAACCTTTTCTGATGTATAAAGTCACTCCAAAACATTTGGATATGGTAGATCTTTGAAACAATGATTGTTTGGTTTGTGATTCACGTTTAATCTCATTAACTTTGACACAAGCTTTACTCTCAAAACTCAAGAACAAATGTTCCTCTTTTTTTGTTTATTTTGACTGGCCCTAAATACACCACTGTAGGAAATGGATGATTAAGTCTGATGTATGATCCCATGTTCAGCCAAAGGAGCATCCTGACTTGAAGGATGAAAACCTGCTTTTCAAGAAGGTTTTACAACTTTGTGATGGTTTTACATTAGAATAAAATACTCAGATCTGTGTCCTTATTTCAAATGTGTATTTCACATTTAATGAACTACATGCTTTAAAGGAACACTCAGGTGTGCTTCTGAACTTTCAGAAACCTTCAGTGTTGCACTGAAAAGGCTAAAATATTCTGATTCCAGTTCAGATGTGGGTATTTCAGCTATTTTCTGTGGTCAAACAATACCTGAGGATGTTTGAATTGTTGGTTGGTGTTGGAAGAAACATGTTTTATAAGCTACATCAGCACAGATTTCCATCACTTAATGGACACAATAAATGGGAAGTTTTGTCGTTCTGCTCAAATATTTTGTCCTTCAGATGTTGCTGATGTTTAAATGTCTGTAGCAGCTTCAGCAATATCTACTGGCTCAAACAAAGACTATGGTCTGAAATCAGACAAACCTCTTGGCGCCGCTCTCACTCAGTCTTGGTGGTCTTGGCGTGGCGGCGCAGGTATGTCTGGTAGAAGAAGTTGGAGAAGAGCAGCAGGTAGCTCAGGTACATGAGCATGGCCCAGGTGATGTTGTCTAGGCGGGAGGGGCAGTCGCCCTGCTGCATCCAGCGGTACACCAGCCCGCTCACCGTCAGCCCCATGACCATCTGAGCAATCTGAGCGCTGGTGATGAGCACAGCAAAGGGGCGGGGCACGCGCAGCCCAGCGGCTCGAGCGGCGTAATAACTGTACATGAGCGCGTGCACAGTGTAGTTCATGGTCATGTACCAGCCGCCGCCGGCCACCATGTCTTTGTAGGAATACCAGGAGTAGAGCAGCACAGTGATGTGGTGGTACCAGTGCAGGAAGATGAGCTTCTGCTTCCTCAGCACGATGAACGCTGTGTCACCTGATGAAGAAATTAAGCCCATTGTTAATGATGACAGAGAATCCAGTTAAGAAGGTTTAGTTGAAATAAGTTTATGCATATGGGTTTTCCCCAGGTACTCTGTTGGTCCTTCCCACAGACCAAAAACATGCATGTTAGGTTATTTAGTAACTTTAAATTGTCCCTAGGTGCGAGTGAGAAAGCTAATCTGTCTCTACATGTCCCTGTGAAGGACTAGCGACCTGTCCAGAGTGTATTCTCCCTCTCAGACAATGACTGCTGGAGATAGACACCAGCTGTTCGTGATCTGAATAGAACATTTTAAACAGTTAATTAAAATAAATAAATAAATAAAAATAATAGAAAACTGGGCACAGCTTGCTGAATCCTTCATACACACCATCACTGCGATTTTACAGATTATTGAAATATTTTAAATTAATTTTCTATTAGGCAAATATGTAAGAAGTCTCTTTTGGGGCTTTTTAAATATATATTTTTAACCTAGTTGGTCAAAATACAACAGTACTTTTAGTACTATAGACATGGTGCCTGTCGATTACCAGGAGTATCTTTAGTAACCTGTAGTTTAGACACCAACTGTGTAATTATCAGTACAACCTTTGACCTGGAAAACATGGCAAAATAACAATAAGGCCCATTTTAGTTAAAAAGTGCTCTCTTTTGTAAACCAGTTAAAAACAAACAAAATAAACAAACAAAATAAAAAGTATCTGGTTTCATTCATTCAAGTTTCATTCATAAAAATCAGAAAATCCTGGTTTGATTAATTTCTTTCATGTTTACTTTTTTTTACATCAATATGTCGAGGACCAGATTGAGATGGGTCAGAAATCCCTCTGGCCCTAGGGCCTAACTTGACCCACGTGCGATTTAAGCAGCATTAACATACTAAACTGACCAAGTTCAGGAGCCTTGCTGAGGACGAAGGCGTAGGCCCAGAACTTGCTGACCGGCCCGTTGTAGAAGCTCTGGTCACAGATGGAGCGTCTAAGGCCGCTGGAGCTCAGGATGTGAAACATGAAGGGAGCGGTCCGAATCACCCCGAGGATGCTGAAAGCACACAGAGCAGAAAACAGGTCCATGAGAACACAAAAGTAGCAAAAGGTTATATCTGTTAGTCTTTAAGGAACAGGAACAAGCCCATCAAAGACTTTAACCAGGACCTGAAAGACTGATCTTAATAACAGAGGGCTCATGACTTTTGCTTAGAACTAGATAGAAATGTTCATGTTGCTCCCCGTGCTGTTGGATCTTCATCCCTGCAGGTCTCAGGTTTCAGTTGTTTCACCTCTCTACGCAGTAAAACCACCACACCTGAGCTGCTGCAGGTGGCTGGTTACCATGGAGACAACAAGCCACATCAGTCATGTTGACTGACAAGTCAGGAATCTGGGTGGGTCAATGCAAAGCGTACTGCTGGTTACCATGGAGACTGTGTGTATGGAGGAATCATCTGCATGGAAACCAAAAGGGTATTTTGTGGGTGGTCTGACCACACTTACTTTTTTGACTTAATAAAAAGATTTTTCTTAAAAACCAAAGGGGAGGGATGTGTGTGTGTGTGTGTGTGTGTGTGTGTGTGGGGGGGGGGGTGATGGAATCAGAACAAAAAAAATTAATAATTTTTTTAGACAGACTTGAAAAACAAAAGTCATTAAACTTTACTTTTTTATGAAAAACAAAAACAAAAAATCTTGATTCAGCTACTTTTAGAAAAGGATGACAACAGCATTTGAGAAGCAGCTGAAGATTGAATAGAAAACGTCTCTGTGGCACCGTGTCAGTTTCACTTATTTCTTCTTCTTTATTGCTGCCTTTTTGGAAGCATCAGTGTGATAATGTGTGTGTTTAAAGGTGTGGTACCTGAACACGGCAAGGCTGAGTGACCAGAGGATGAGCGGCAGCCGCAGGTTCATTTTGGGCCGAGTCTTCATGTAGTGCTGACCTCCGAACACCAGGGCGGCGTAAAGAGCACTGAACATGAACGACTTACTCCTGAAGGACAGAAGAAAACAGTTTAGGTCAAACGGTGGTTTACAGTTAGGAGAACGTGTGGCGTCGGGCCGCATAGCGGCGTTGCCTGTGTTGACCAGTTAAATTAGGCTTTTTATCCAAACAGAGCCCGTTTTAATTTACCAGCCAAGAACAAACCTTGTTTGCTTTTATTGAAATCATTTAATCGATTTTATATTTTTGACTATTTAATTGACCTTATATTTAGTAAAACACTTTGGTCTACGATTGTTTTTAAACGCGACTTGTTCAGGCTTTAAATTTCAACTTTGGTGACATTTTGCCCTTTGTTTAGATTCTGGGCATCAGTTCTTCATAATTTTAACGTATAGCACACATCACTGTTCGTGTTATAATCTAGTTTCTTGGCTTCCTTTAAGCCTAAGAAGACAACAATGGTATATTTTTAAGCTATAGCGGGATTTTGTTCAAGCATTTTTGATTTTAAATGTAAACTTTAGCTCATGTGCCATCTTGAGAAAACAATGTCAAGAGACTTCCCGGTTAATTTATGCTTCAGATTTGGTTTTTGACCCTTCTATAAAAACACAGAGTGGGGGAAAAAAAAAAACAAGCACAAAAAAACCTGGGCAGGTTCTCCAGAAGTTTTTTATTTTTATTTTATTTTTATAAAAACTGAAACAGATGAAAAAGGTTCACACAGAGGCGTGCAAACACAGATCGACAGACAACGGAGTGGATCCAAACATAAAATCATGCACTTTCAGCACAATCATGTGAGATGGGTTACTGAAAAGGTTCCCAGAGCAAACTGTCTTCCAGATAAAGACAAGAAAACATTGTTCTCTCCATTTGTTAAAGCCAGGCGGAGAAGGTTGTTTACTCTGAACAACACAGGAGAAGTAATGACTATTCGTAAGAGGCTGCTCACAAGAAAAACCCTAAAAAAAAGTTCAAGTTTAGACTAAAAACCCAAAACGATCCATCAGGAGGAAGAACAGGCTGGAGGGTTTATTTAATGAAGAACTGTGCCATTTAAATTATGGAGAGATGGGGAGAAGATGCTCCTTAAACTAAGCTAAACTTAACCCTTTTTAAAAAGTGCTTGCTCTGTGAGCTTCGAGTTGTCCACATTTAAAAACTAAACCTTTAGCAGCACTTTTCTTTCTATGTGCCAAAACAACATGACCTCAGTGGAAACAGGAACATTCATGTTTTCAAAGAATAACTCCACCCAACATTCTCATTTATCAAATACTTGAACCTGCTCACATATTTGAAGCTGAAGAACATTCTCTTCACATTTCTTCACCCCGTTTCTGGGAGGACCGGGCAGACCGGATAAATACCACTGTGACGTCACTGAGCCTCACCTGCGACTTACCTGACCACACACACTCACACAGAGAAACTACCACAATATTGTGTAATAAGTTTTAATCAGGTAGAACGTTTAATTCCACGCGTTTATTCCCGAATTTGCGCCTCAGCGAATCCCCATTTCGCAAACATTTTAATTTTTATATTTTAAGGAGATTTGCAGTTATTCCGGCGAAAATACAATTTTTTTTTTATATTTTCTTAATGAGTTTCATTGGCTCCTCTGTCGGCTTTAATAAATCGTGACTAAATAAACTACAGAGCAATAAATACATAATAAAATATTCCCAACTGTCACCGGTTTCTGTGCCACATCGGCGCAGGTTTCAGTCAAACACCTTTTCATTAAGTCAAGCTAGTTCCGATGAAACTGTGTTAAAATAATGGCTCTTTGGTGTTCTGTATACAAGCCGAAATAAAGCCTGGACGGAGCAGGCTCCAACACCACCTTTACAGTTTCTAAAATGGATGTAGTTTTTAAAACAGACTGAATTCTTTTAAAGTGGACGGTAGTTCTATGTAACCTGGAACGTTCAGGTTTTAACAGAGAAATAAACGGATGGTTCGGATGGTTCTTGTCTTTCTGAGTAACTCTGTGCCCTCAGCGGAAGCAGCTGAATTAGGTTTAACCTTTTTTTAAAAAAGCTGAAGTTAGTTTATAAATAGTTCCTACCAGTTCTCCTGCATCCACTGAATCGCTCCGCGTTCGTCGAAGCGCCGCTCGAAGCTGTACTCAGACAGCTGCACGTGGAAGTCCGTCTCATTCACCTCCAACATCTTCACCGCCTGAGAACTGGATCAGAGAGCAGAGCTGGATCTGTGTGAGTCAGGCTCTCTCTAGCAGTCTAACCCCTCATCCGTCTGTTCGGCCTAATTAAAGTGTGTCCGCAGGGGGCGGGGCTTACAGCGGTGCACCTGGCGCGTTTCATTCATACCTGACAGATGTGATCAGAGCTCAGGGAGGAGCTGCAAGTGGAACAGACGTCACAGGTAAAAATGATCTGAGATGGTAGAATACCTGCAGGTCTGTACATTTATCACTCAAACACATCACGTTCCGCTCTGATGTATTTTAACTTTGGCTGGTCATTTTCTCATAATTCAACAGTAAATTTCTGAAGAAGTGTTAAAAGGAGCGATGCAACCCTATAACCAGAGAAAAAAACATCCCTGCTCAAATACAGCGTGACACTGAGCGCTGAATGACTTTACTGGCATTCACTAAAGAAGCTGAAACTGAGGTGTTAAAGCTAAAGACTGGCTAGAAGATAAAAGTAGCTAAATGTTAGCTAAAAGTACCAAACACTAGCTAAAAGTAGCCAAAGGCTCACAAAAACTAGTAAAAGGCCAGCTAAAAGCCCAAAGTAGCTAAAGGTTATCTACATATCCACAAGCCAAAAAGTAGCAAAAAGCCAACAAAATTCTAAAAGTAGGAAAAGGTTAGCTAAAAGTTAAATTAGCAAAAGGCCACTGAGTGATATTTCAATGCATTTTCGGTAAATACTGACATAAAACAATGAATTAAACGGGAATGGTGCCACATGTTTGCAGTTAATTCTCACCTGACCAGAGCTTACTTCCTGGTTTCATCTTGAATAGAGGATGGCTGACTCAAAGCGCCAAAAAAATTTTAATAAACATAAATAAAACAAACATGTAATTACTCAAATTTGTGTTTGCAGCATGAGTAAACATGTTACAGTAGTAACAGGTGGGATACGTGCAAACATTGATACCACACACTGTTCCGCTTTTTACTTCAAACTTGGGTCCTCAACTAGCTTGAGGGTTCTACTCATCATCTTGGCTGTTCCTAGGGCTGCCCTCTTCTGGACAGATATCTCTGAGGTTGTTCCTGGGATCTGTTGGAGCCACTCTTCCAGTTTGGGGGTCACAGCACTGAGTGCTCCGATGACCACTGGTACCACTGAGACCTTGACTCTCCACAACTTCTCTATCTCCTCTTTCTCCAGCTTCTCTTAATCCTTTCTGATGTTACAGTCGTTTGGGACTGCTACATCCACCACCACTTCGTTCTTCTGTATCTTATCTATCACCATAATGTCCGGTTGGTTAGCCATCATCTGTTTGTCAGTCTGGATCTGGAAGTCCCATAGTATCTTAGAAAGCCTCGGTGTGCGTGATCGTGTAATCAGTATAACCATGGAGAAGAGTTCTCTGTCCACATGTTCCAATGTATTTAATGTCCGCACAGACCACCGCCATCTACTGTACTGCCTCTTTTTATGTCTCTTCCTGGGAATATATATTATCATGATCACCTCTACCACCATTGCCATGTTTGCTGAATTGAACTCTGCACTGCTCTTTAGTGTATGTATTGGCTAACAATCATTCCAATTTAAAATTTGCATGGGGGAGATGTGGGTAAGTGATGTTCCACAAAATTTCAAATGGACACGCTTATTTATGTAGGCAAACTAAGTATAAATGGGCCTTTAATTGGACAGGCAGACAATGTGGTGTTTAGTTACAAAACTGTAACTAAAAACACCACTGATGTCTATGGGGACATTTTTCTTTGCAGATTTTTTTTCTGTCATACAATGCTCTTCTACCAAAAGGCATAACATACTTTTCTGATTAAGCTGCATGTTTTGACAAATTTTTGTATGTTTTTAAATTTTTTTTAAGATGTTTCAGTTTTTATGGACTGACACCAATAACAAAACAGCAAGGAGGAAAATTACAAGTCACATTTAAGAAGCTTAGCGTAAGAAATGTCTGAGCTTTTTATTAAAAAAACATTCCTTAACAATATTCAAAGTAGTTCAAGTCTGTCTGTAATTACTAACCTGATTCTTGAAATGGGGACAAGAGGAAAAGTACATTCAGATTCTGAAAAACATTTTTTTTAATGACTGAAGCTGCTGTCACTGTTTCACATTCCTCTGGTCTCCAACAGATACCTGCAGAGGACCAAAAGATAACATGCGGTCATCAGACGTTTAAAATAATACAAATATTTCAAATTACAGTTTCAGAGGTACACAATGCAACCAAAGGTTTAGACTCCAAAAAGATCAGGATCACTTGGAGGCCTTTTCCCTAAATTGATTGATTTGATCTTCTTCATTATGTAGTTCTAATATTTCTTTTGGCGCAGGAAATATGTTTTTGTATTTCCCCTCTTCAAAGGTGAGGACCTTACTGATTTGAATAAATAGAGACCTACCTCCAAGCTGTCTGATTTGGCCAAGGTTCTGCAGTCCTTAGTCAGTGAACAACTGAAAGACTTTTACCCTCCAGCACTATTTTAACTAACTTAAAATCTGGTTTTAGAAGAATGCACAGTACTGCTACAGCAACTTGATACAGTCGACCATGAAATCATTGCTGAAACGGCTTTTTGAAATTGGGTTGTCTCAGCAGGCAACTGACCGGTTTAAGAACTACTTGTCCAGCGGGGTCACAAATTGGGCTGAACTGAAACAAAATTTGGTATTAAAAGCTGAAATGCCAAAAGGAAGAATGTGAGATTTGTTGACATGAGAGGATAATTACATAACACAATTACATAATATGGGACTCGTCACGTCGGAAACATGAAACAAAACAAAGCAATGAAAACGGATCAGTCTACATGGTTTCCAAGCAATCAGATGAAGTATGAAGTTTCAGCTTGATTACTTTCACTTTTGATTTTTCATGAGGTTTAGTCTTCTGCAGGGAAAAGCTTTTCCAAGCTCAGCAGCTGTTTGAATGAAACAGCAGGTTCATCCAGAGGACTTTAGGTCCATTTTATGATCAGAGTAGTAGACTTCACAAGTACCACTCAAGATTTCATTAGTGTATGTGGTCTTAATAAAAATTAGATCCAATGTAGAGCCATAGTCAAGTGACATTTTCTGTCCTCATTACACCTCTGACAACCTGTCTTATGGATGGACAGATAGGCCCAATGTTGGTAACAAAGGGTTTGACATTTCTGTTTTTCAAAGGTCAAGCTGGAGCACAGACAAGGTTTTCACAAAGGGGTCACCTGTGACCTTGAAATCAATAGGGATCATCCTTGATTTTAGTTTATCTAGCATTAGCTCAGGTTTATGCAATGAATCTAAGGTTCATAGCACAGTTTGGCCCTCTGAAACACATACATAAGAATTAAAGACACAATAGTTACATTTTGTTGTTTTTATTTTAAAATGGGGATATTTACAAACTATTTACAGATCAATTAATGAATTATGAATAAAATAGTTGCAGTGATATTATTGTAAAAAAGGGTAAAAGAGTGAGCGATGAAATGCTGTCAGGTCTAAAATGTAAGGTTATATTTTAGATCACTGTGTATGAAAAGGAGTAAAACCCTTAAGCTGACTCCCTACCTAAAGAAAATCAGAATAATAAGGTTCACTCCAAATATTCAGGAAAAATAAAAGTACTGTTCAATAATAGGTTTAACTGTTAACAACCCAGAATAAATGTTAAAATATTTTGACAACAAACCATGATGAGCGGCAAGGATCTGGAGATCTGGCCGTCAGGAGGCTCCTCCCAGTAACATGTGCCGTCACTGACCCGGGCAGCAGGAGCTGAAGATGGATGTCACACACTCACAGGCTGGATCCCCACAAAGGGACACACCTTGGAACAGCTCCAGGAGGGCATCGATGCTTACAGGAACAGGTGGTTGGATCCTTCTACCTCAGGGCTCATGTTGGTCTGGCATCAGCATCCCAGGAGCTTGTGAGAGGCGATTTTGTCAGATGGAGGAGAACCTCAGTACATTGTCACATATGAAGTTGGAGCTATGTCTGGTTTGCACCATCTTAGCTCAAAAAACAGCTACAAAAGCAACAAAGTTCAATCAATTAATCAATTAATTTGCATATAGGGAGAATAGATTTATATTTATTTACACTTCTCCTTTCTTCTATCTTGCCCCTAGATGCTGTACTATTATTCTGTTTACACTAATCATCAGAACCTTGCAAAGTCTTTTTTTGCACAACTATGTGCTAAATTTATTACTCAGACCCTCCAGGATTTTGCGATGTTGCGATCGCAACTATTAACGCAAAATCGCAACTTTTTGCAACTTTGTCCAAAACACTGCAACTTTCCGCAACTTTAACCCCAAATAACTCACGAAGAAGAGATGTGGCGTCACATCCTGTTAACATCAGAATGCCGGGAGCATGCAGGAGCAGCGACCGAAGCGAGAAAGTGCGCTAATGCGTTACATTTGCCCACAAAGATTTCAGCAAAGGACTGCGCAAAACACCGCAGTGAAGTTAGTTTTAAGTTGGATATTGGATATTCGCGCTCCACAGAGTTAGCGGCGTCTGGCTCACGGCTGAACTGAAACAGAACCGCTAATGTCGGCCAGTCGTCCCTAAGTGAACCACCGCGCGTGAGAGAAGGGGCTGGCAGAGAACGGCTGGCCGACATTAGTGTTCCTGTTTCGGGTCAGCCGTGAGCTAGACGCTGCTAACTTCACGGAGCACGAATATCCAATATCCAACTTAAAACTAACTTCACTGCAGTTGCAAACCAGTTTCCTCCCCAGCTGCACGAGAGTGGGGGGAAGCTGTTTTGCACGTCCTGCAATGTAATCATCGAACATAAACACATCGACAAACACTTTGTGTCTGCAAAACATGTGAGGAGAGCTGCAGACGAGGGACAATCCAGAAATGGTCATGAATGTCAGTTTATAAGCTATCAAAGTTCTCAAATAAAGCACCTTTTGAGAATGTCAATGTTTGTTGGTAATTATCTTACAAAACTAGTAAGTATTTTTGGTTAATATATTAAAAGTTATGTTTTTTTATTGATTTAAATTTTTAAAAACAATTGCAACTTTTAGGAAAATGCCCCGCGAAATCAGGCATTTTAGTCCGCAACAATCACAAAAAATGCCCGCGAAATCCTGGAGGGACTGATTAGTGTGTAGGTGTATGATACACCATCTAAATGTTGTTGCTATTCGTAACTGTTGTTATAGTGGCAATGACAATATAGTATAAAGTATAAGCCATAAAAAAAATCAAAAAGAGCTGTTCAGTAAAACAAAGTTCAGTCCCAGGAAGAAGGTCAAAGGTGTAGTACATCAGTGTATTTGAACAATGTGTGTTTAATGTAGCAACAAAATATAGTTTTTATACATCAGGGTGTAATGTTTACAAATGTGTTTCATTTTGCAAAAGATCAAGGTTGTTCTTTGATTGTTTTAATTGTACAAAGGGTACGGAAAAAGGGTGTCTTTATTTAAAACTGAATCCCAGTTGTAAAAAATAAAAACACCAATATAAGAATCAGGTGCTCCCCCTGCTGGATATAACCTGAAACTGCACCTCCGATGTTTTCTTCTTTTTGTTCAAGAAAAACAATTTTGTGTTTTACTTAACATAAATCAGTTTGTAAAACATATGAAAAAAATAAAATTAACATCAAATAAAATTATTTAGCTTTCAGAAATAAATAAGATTTCAGATTTATTTAGAACTTTTTACTGAAGGAAAGGAGGATGTCAAGTAAATGTTATATTTAAATGTGCAAATAAATATTTAAAAAATATGTTTTCTTTTTAAAAGCTAAACATAGTTTTTAAAATAGCACAATCATAACACAAAATGAATTGATAATGCTACAAAATAAAGTTTTGACAAAAAAAAATAAAAATAAACAAAAAACTATGTTTTGTTTTGTTTTTTTCAAGAAAAGCAAAGTTACACTTGCAGTATTAGGAAAAACTAACTAATTTTAGATGAAAGAAATTGCTAAATTTATCTGAACATAGAATTTACTCACAAATTTATTGTAGCTTTTTCTGAAAAAAACTAAAAGGATAAAATAATCAACTGATCATTGTACTACAGATTATATCTGGAGGAAGCCGCTCCATGTTTATATGGACTTCCCAAAATACACAAGGAACACCACTCACACCCACCATCAGCAACATAAAATCAGTAACATGTTCTATTTCTATACATCTGGCTGCTATTTTAGCTCCTCTTGTTGGTGACATACCTCATTATAGAGAACTTCATGACTTTCCAAAGTTCAACATTTTGAAGCTGGCTCTTCTTGTATTATTTGGCATCACTTCTCTTTTCACTTGCATACCCACATCAGAAGCAGTGGAAACCACCAGAAAATGACTCCTACAGGACCGACTTAACCTGGTACCAGATAAAAAAAAAAAAAAAAAAAAAAAAACATTGTCATCCCTTATGTTGCTGGAGTATCTGAGAAACTCTGAAGGATTTTCTCCAAACCCAACAACCCGGTTCATTTCAAATCCAACAGGACTGTCAGACAGAAGCTAAAGACAAAACACCCAAACACAAACTGAGCAGTGTGGTGTCTGCAGTTCAGTGCAGAGGAACGTTCAGACCTCCATTTAGGAGAAACTAAACAGTTAATTAACAGTAAGTAATTATAGATCCTTTTTAAGAGTAATAAAAAAACAACAACTATTAAATCATGTTAGTAAAAATCTGTCTCTGAATTAATGTGAAGTTCTTTGATTCATAAGTAAAATTTAGTTTTCTTTATTTATTCATATAGTTTTGTATTTTTGTAATATGTTCAATTTGTGTCATGTTTACATATTTCTTGTCTTTTTTCAAAGCTTTTTAGTTTTTATATTTTGTTTCATATCATTTTGTATATTTTATTATTTATGTATCTATTTATTTATTATTTTTTTAAACTTCCTGTATGTATATATATATATATATATTTTTTTTTTTCAATGGTTTATTTTATCGGCTGTCAGATCTGACGTCGCCTTACGTCGCCGTTACGTCACGTAAACGATGCGGAAGTAGAAGTCACCGTGGAGAAGGTAAACTAACGTCGAGAGCCCAAGTAAAGAAAATAAAACTAATATAAAAAAAACTAAAAGCAAAGAAGCGCAGAAGCGGAACACGGGGACAGACGGAGACTCCGCGGACACTCTTCCTCCTCATCTTCCCTCTCCAGCAGCTGACCCTGAACGTAACGAGATTACTCTGCTGGACGTTACCGTTACTCCTGCTCCAGTTGCAGCTGCTCGGTACCGACAGGGTTCCGGTAAACGGACCTGGCCGGTGAGTCCACGTCGGCTGCTGTGCTGCTTCAGGGCTCATTAAAAGCTGCAGAACCCAGTGGATCCTGTTTCCTGCTGGAGGTAAGCGGACTGTGCATAACTCAGTTGGAAAGCAGCAACATTGAGATGTATTTTATTTTTTATTGAAGTTGAACTTGAACCAGAACATCGCTGTTGGGTTTTATAGGTTTAAAAGTATGTTATGAGGAATTCGGCATCGACATAACTCCAATTAACATTTTTTTCTTTCAGTCACATTTCTACTTTTACAAACCTTCGCGTTCTTCTAATGACGGTCCACTTTGCTGAGCGCCGCCAGCAGCAACCACAGTTTTCGTGGAAAGGCGACATTTAAACCTAGACTTTATTAAATATATACGAGCCGAAAATTACAATATAATCGTATAAACTAAACGCATGCATAAAAAGAGACAACATGGCGCGAAATGTTGACTTTTCACTGAGGAGAAATAAAAAAGCTCGTTTCTGAAAGGAGATCTGGCGTTCTGTTTGCTCCTGAGGACAGCTGTCATCTGAGCTGGAAAAGCGTCAGAAATGGTTGTTTTTAGGAGCAAAAGATGAGCTTACTAATCAGAAAAAGTCCCTGTAAACGTGTTTGTGTTTGTATTATTGTTTTATGGTTGTAAGTGGTGATTTAATCAAAGAAAAAAAGCCCGGGCTGAAGCTCCATCTGTTAAAGATCAGGCGTGTAGAAGAAGGTCGAGCCACAGAGTCCAGCTTCAGCTTTAAAACACTTTAAAACAACAGAATGTATTTTCAGCCAGGATAAAGTTTAAAATGTGCTGATATTTGACCGGGTCTGAAATAAAACTGAAAGCAGGAAGTTAGTTCTGATCATAATTCAGTATAAATGACTCAGCTGCTTTTCATTTCTTCAGTTTGTTCTTAAAGTTATTCATTATGAAGCTGTAAAAAGACTTAAAGTGTCCAATTTACTGAGGAATGAAGCCTGGAAACATAGTAATCAGCTGACCTGACTGCATTCATTTATTGATCAAAACACAGGTTTTGGTAATTTACTGATCAGCAGCACTGAACTTCAGCCTGTTACGCTAATTTCACATCATTAATTTGATGGTTTTTACTTTGTTTCTTAATGTGGTTGTTCTGGTGGATTCTGACAGCAGTTTGCCTTTCTCTGTAGCTGGTTTGTGCTTATTCTTTATGTTTGCTTGGGTCTATTTCTGATCAGATGGTTTTCACATATTTCTAACCCTTGATGTCATGGAGTTTTGTTCTTATTTTGACTATTGTTTTGAGTGTTTCTGAGTCATGAATTATTTTCTGCCTCTTGTTTAGTCATTTTAGTTTTTTTAAGTGTCCATGTGTTATCTTTTTGTGTTTGTTTTTGTGTGCTTTCTACACGTTTCCTTTCTTTTTCTGCTTATATTCTCAATAATTTGTTTTTCACATACAGGTGCTGGTCATAAAATTAGAATATCATAAAAAAGTAGATTGATTTCAGTAATTCCATTTAAAAAGTGAAACTTGTATATTATATTCATACATTACATACAAACTCATATATTTCAAATGTTTATTTCATTTAATTTTGATGAT
>NC_051451.1:6598824-6600049 GCF_001649575.2 Kryptolebias marmoratus
AATCATCAAAATTAAATGAAATAAACATTTGAAATATATGAGTTTGTATGTAATGTATGAATATAATATACAAGTTTCACTTTTTAAATGGAATTACTGAAATCAATCTACTTTTTCATGATATTCTAATTTTATGACCAGCACCTGTATTTACACTACGAAGTGAGTTGAAGCTGGGTTTTCTTTCCATAGCCTGGCTTAACTAAACACTACAAATAACAAGTACTACAGTGGTACTACTTGGACTTTCTACTTTACTCTCGGAGTGTGTAACGTAAAAAGCGGTGTTCCTCGTGTCATTTGATGCTTTTTCTGTTCAACAAACATTGCTGAACAAATAAAGTTATAAGAAAATAAAACCTCCACTCACCTTTTTTAATAAGAAGACAGCAAGATGCAGTGATAGAAAATGAAGACGATAAAAATCCTGACATGAATCACGTTGCTAGAACCAGAACCAGAGAGGAATGTTACATAAGTTGTGTTAATAGCTGCTGCTGTTTACATAGAGTCAGAAAAGGCTGAAGGTTTGAACTCCACAGAGGTTTACCTAACTCTCCCATGTACATCATCAATTTATGACTCCAATTCCAATAAAGTTGAGACGTTGTGTAAAATGTACATTAAAACAGAACGCTATGAATTGCAAGTCTCATAAACCCATACTTTATCCACAGTGCAACATAGTAAACATGTCAAATGTTAAACTAAGAAATTGGAGCATTTGTTAGGGGGGGAAAATCAAGTGATTTTGAATTTGATGGTAGCAACACATCAGGGTTTTCTGTTTCATGAAGTGTCTGTGTATGTTGTTCTGAAGCCTGTAGACTTTTCTGCATTATTGGAGCCTCTGCTAGATGTGCAAGCTGCCCATGCCAGAGGCACTAATGCACCCCCATACCATCTGAGAGGCAGGTACCAAGAACAGGCTGGATGGTCCCTCACCTCTTTGGTACGGAGGGCGTGGTATTTATGGTTTCTAAAAAGAATTTCAAATTTGGATTTGTCTGCCCACAGAACAGTTTTCCACTTTGCTTCATATATATATAAAAAATTCCGTTCTCACCCTCTGCGGGTGGTCTTTGTTTCATCCTCTGAGCTCGGGTCCTCTACCAGAGGCCTGGGAGCTTGAGGGTTCTGCGCAGTATCTTGGCTGTGCCTAGAACTGCACATTTCTGGACTGAGATGTCTGATGTTGTTCCTGGGATCTGTTGTAGCCACTGCT
>NC_051451.1:6600738-6634659 GCF_001649575.2 Kryptolebias marmoratus
TATATATATATATATATATATATATATATATATATATATATATATATGACTGTTGGCGTTACTATGATTTATTTTCAGCTCTTGGCTGATAAAAGGATTGGTAAATGATTTTCATTAGATTTTTTTCAGTGTTAGTCATCTTGTTTCTTAAGTGAAGTCAAATGCATTACATAATTAGACCTGATTAGTTTATTAAAATGCATCACCACAACCTTTTTACACAACGTTAGGAAGCATAACTGATTACTCTCCCCCTCAGCCATTTCAGAAATACTTATGATAAAATGGTGTTGCTGTAAAAGAAGAGAGGAGCTGCTATTTACATTAGATAAAACAAAGACAACAGGTCATTTTGGTGAAACTACACAAGTCAAAGAGAGAGAATGTACATCCAAGTTTTCCTAACACAACTAAGCGCCACAATTCACCTTGGATTTCAGTAAATAAATACTGACATGTTCATATCTGGGTTTTTTTTTTATCAGTCTTACTAGTTTTAGGGTGACATTTCTTGGAGTTAATCACATTCTCAACTCTGTCGACCTGCAGAGTTCACTCAGACGGAAAAAATGAAAATGAGTTGATGAGTGTCCGATGTTTCGCTTATAGTTACGATAGCTGTGTAGCTGGAGCTACAGCTGGGCTCTAGATGTCTAAAAATGGTTGCCTTCAGAATAAAAGCTGGTTTAAAAGTAAAAGCAGCATATTCAAGTTTGTGATTTTTTTGTACATTTTATATTGCCATAAAATTAATCAAGGTTCCCTGATTTATGGTTCATTTGGGCTAAGGTTTGAGAATTGCATATTGGTGGTGGTGGTGGGGGGTGTTGAGTTAAATCGAAACTGCCAGGTCGTATTATTCCAGTTCTGATGAAACTGGTGGCCTTGTTCTTCCTCACTGAGAAACTTATTTAAAAGACATTGAGTCAGACAGTTTCTGCTGCTTGCATCTGTCTCATTCCTCAGATGTTCTGCTTGACATTTGTTTTGTAAGAAATAAATCAACAAGGTCGGTCATCCTGCCTGCCTTATCTTTTTGTCAATTAACCTAATTAGTTACCAAATGCTCCTCCAGGTGTTTCTTTGTTGCTCCTGGCTCAACTCTTTTAGTTTAGCTCTGTTGTTACCATCCAATCCAAAATTACTTTATTTGTTTTTCTTCCAAAAAATGGTATCGTTTCTTCGTTTAAACTTTTAATATGTTTACTATGGTTCATTGAAAATGTTATGAGTTGGTTCAGGAAATTTGCAAATCATTGCATTCTGTTTTTATTTACATTTTACACAACTTTATAGGTTTACCAATATGGGTTTTCTACAGCAGATGCCAATTTTTCAAAATCAGGGCAGCTGATGGCTGATATACAACACTGATTTGTTTTTATTTTATGAATTTTCTTTTTTTTGGCCAATATGTAGTTTTCATTAATTAAAAAAAATAAATATTAATTCTTTAATCTAGATAAATGTATATTTAACAACCCTTGGAAGAAATTATTCTCTTAAAAATAACATAAAAGAGCATTCTCACTTAATAAAAACTAAATTGTGGTCTACAGTAAGCTGGCTGTAGCAGCTGCTGCTGTATCTACATATTTCTACATGGTAATCTGTTACACATGCACAGGCATGGCTGAAAAAAGTGTCAACTATCAATCAGTTAATTGGTTATTAATTGTTTTTCAGAACTAGGGTTGTAATTTATATTTCTAATAATACAATTCACACTTTTTTTTGTCTTTTTAAACTGAAGTCAAACTGCTGCTTCTGAA
Organism: Kryptolebias marmoratus; assembly: GCF_001649575.2. Lineage (NCBI taxonomy): Eukaryota > Metazoa > Chordata > Actinopteri > Cyprinodontiformes > Rivulidae > Kryptolebias > Kryptolebias marmoratus. The sequence continues at coordinate 6,602,511 of NC_051451.1, forward strand.
GGGTCCAAAAGAAATTAAAGGCTTGTGAGCACAATAAAGTTTCTAAATGCATTTCTTATATCTTATGATGAGCATTATGTAAGTTAATTAACAAAACGATTTTTAGTCAAATAGGATGACTTTCCTTGAGATTAAAATTTGTAGGCTTATATTTGGAGTAAATGATTAAGTAGCAATGTCCTTGAATAAACACTGTTTGTATTAATTTTGAGAAAATACAAACATTTGATTTTAATCTAAATGTAGGACTGACTTTTAAGATCACTTTGGATTTTTCTAAAAAAACAAAAAGGAAAAAAAAACCTGTAGTCTACCTTTTTCAGTGTTACAGCACCAGTCAGAATTATGACAGTATAAAAATGTTGTTTCAGTCAGATTTTTGGATATTGTAAACAGTTGGAAATCACACTTTAATCTAAATATCTGAACTCGTCTCCTACCCTGGAGCAGCTTATCAGCCTCTGTTACCATGGAGATCTAACAACACTCAACAAAAACCTCCTTTTTGACAAAACTCATACTTTCAGTTCAACATAGATGAAAAAGGTAGAAATTTAACTTTTAGAACAGTCCTATAATGACAGTCTTACATGGTTGTTTGTTAGGTTTTTCTGTTTCTCTCTGTAGTTGTTTTGTGTTTGTCTAAGTCATGTTGTTTGTTATTGTTTTTTTATTGGTATTTTTTTTTTGTTATTTATAATCACTTTGCTGTTCCCTTATGTGTCTATTTGATGTCTCCTTGTTGCTCTGGGTGTTTTTTAGTTTTTCCTTATTTTGTGTGTTTTTTTTTATCAGATTGTGTGTAAATTGTTGAGTTTGTCATATACTGATGTCACTAAAAGCCTTCTGTTTTTAGGTTCAAGTCTGTCTTGTGGTGTTTTCTGAAACATCAGATCAGTAGAGCATTGGAACCCTGGTTCTTATGTTTGTTTTGTGACAGTGGCTCAGGAGGTAGGGGTTTATCCTGGCTGCCAGTTCGAACCCCCACTCTGTCCGCCTCAGCCATTGTGTCCTTGGATAAGACACTTCACTTGCCTTGCCTACTGGTGGTGGTCAGAGGGCTTGGTGGTGCCCGGTGTGATGGCAGCCTCACTTCTGTCAGCCTGCCGCACTGATGGCGGTGAGCTACAGTGTAGCTCACCGCCATCAGTGTGTGAATGTGTGGATAAATGGGTGAATGACTGACTGTAGTGTGAAGCGCTTTGCGGTCCTTGGACTAGATAAAGTGCTATACTAGTGCAGGCCATTTACCATTTATTTGTGTTTTATTATTTTTTTAATAAGCAAACATTTTATCTTATAGCTTAGGTTGTTTCTGTTCAGCTCTGATTTTACTGGATGTTTATGAAGAACAACCTTATTGATTAAAAACACTGGAAATGCAAAACATGCAGCAGTTATATTAAAAAAGTTAAATAGAAAAAGACAATGAGTTAAAGGTGACAGTATTTCATCAACTTGAAACTGTATCTGAGGCAGTTTTTGTCCTCATCGACATTTTTACGAACTGAGTTTTTTAACTTGATGAACTGAAGACGATTCCCTAAAACTGGTAAGAAGAAACATTTATTTGACGCTAAAGTTTGATTCAAATAAAATGCATCATGTTGCTATCTGAACTCTGTGACTTTAATACTGTTTTTTTTTTAAATTTTCAGCTTTGGTAAAGTTTGTTTTTCTGAATAAACATCCTCTGAACTCAACATCCAGTGGAGAGAAAAATTAACTGATCAGGTAACATTATTTAATTTTTATTGTTTGCCTGCACCATTTGCTCCTGCAGTAAGTGACTTTATAATCATATGTAGACAACATATTTAATAATAATGCTCCGTATTTTATTATTGCAGATATGTCAATAATTTCTGATCATTTTGATTATTAGCTGATTGAAATATCTGATCATTAAACCCCTTCTGTAGAGGAATTATCATATTCTTCTTCTTCCAGTAGTGTGATAGTCTTAAATTACAAGGAGATCCTATCTGGCTCGCAAAGACATTCGTTCATTGTAAATATTTGGCCGTTTTGTTGTAGCATATAAAGAATCTAAAAATTCAATGTGTGATTGCTCTCTCCTAGATTTTCTGTGATGAACCCTATAAGAAATAATCTTCTCCTTTATATAAGCCTTCGTTGTTTCCCGCAACAATGAGGCTGTAACCTCTGGAGTCCTTGTACCCTGAAATGGCAGCACAATGGCTTAGTGGTTAGCACTTTTGCCTCTCAGCAAGAAGGTCCTGGGTTCAAACCCCGGGTTGGACCTGGGGGTCTTTCTGTGTGGAGTTCACACGTTCTCCTCCTGTTTGCGTGGGTTTTCTACGGGCACTCTGGTTTCCTCTCTCAGACTAAAAACATGCATGTTAGGCTGCCTTCAGGCCCAGGCCTCCCTTGAAAAACAGATCTGAGATCAATGGGATTTTGGTAAATAAAAAATCTATTTGTTTAAAGACAAAGTCAACATCTAGGAGTTGATGTACATCAAGATGCCATGGTGGACTTGTATTAGCAAATTTCTGAAAATAAATGTTCAAGAAAACTAAAGCATGGTCCAAGTCAACAATACAGTTATATTTAGAGTCTGAAATGGATGAGAGCAGCCCACTATCAACTAAAAAAATCAAACCCATGTGACTGTAGGTGTGTGTTTGAAAAAGAAAAGGGAGTATTGTCTTTTTTCACCTTTTTTCTTTTTTCAAAGCACCATGGGTCCACAACATAAAACTCTTTCATAAAGGCTTCAATCACTTTAGCTGATTTGAAGAGCAGAAGTGGAGGAGGAGCGGTCTAGGAAAGGAGCAACCAAGCTGTTAAAATCCCCTCCAATGGACTTCTGGTATGATGACTTAGGGCAGAAGTGTGGAGCAAAACTCTGAGTAATATTTGTGGAAAATTTATGAATATATGGTGTTGTCATTATAACTAAAGTTTTTAATCATTTTGAAAGCAACTCAATGTGATAGTCCGTTCTATCAGTGACTGGTAAGGTTGCCTCTCGTCCTGCCAAACATTCAAGCACTGATGACGTTACATTGGTAACTGCGAACTTAGATGAGAACAACTTCTGTAGAATATTTGGCAAGTGTAATCTCAGACCACACTCTTTTAGCTGTAAACCTTACTTTAAGGCTGAAGCCAAAACTATTTAAATAGTGGAGATTTGATCTTTTACTTTTCTCGGGTTCTAAACTTTGTACTTTCACTATCCAGTCCAAACCCAAATATATCCCTAAATAAATAGTATATTGTGGTTCAATTTTAAAGCGAATACACCATCATTTGATCAACGTCTAAATGTGGTGGACTGAGTGACTTTAAGATGACGGAGGACCTTTTATTTGGCAATCTGTTTAAAATCTTGCAGCAGCAGTTCTAACTATAATGAGATATAAATGTTGCTTCATCTAGAGTTTTATATTTGGGATCTCATTAAGATTGGTGCACAGAGCTTCTTACTGATAGTTAAAGCTGAAACAGAACTCATCACCTGCTCTTAAAACCAGAGTCCAGCCCTCTGGTAATCCATTGACCATCAGAGCCTCATGACACCTGCACTTCATTTTAATAGAAGTATGACAAATATTCACTGGTTCCACTGGTTTAAAAGTCATCTTTATGTCATCTTATGTCTTTGTGAGCCAGAACTGTCTCACTGCAATAAGAAGAATGAACTGGGATCAAACTACAGAGCAGGGCAGGTCATTTAGGAGTTTTCCTACCATCTGCTTTGTGGCTCAACATGTTTTGTTGTTGAACAAGTTGAGCAACTTGGGATGGTCTGAACTGAAATGACATTTTTTTTTATTTTCTAAGGGTTTTAAATATCATGTCTGAACATGTTTGATTTTGTAGTTCCATATTAAATTATGAACCTTTTATTAAATTGAAGAGCTCATTTAAGAAAAATGTGCACCGCAAACCTAGTAACTTGTACTTGAGTGAAAGAGTAACCATACATTTACTTGAATACATTATTTCATACTCTTTCTACCTCTGGAGGTGGTCCCACTGATGATGATCAGTTAATCCATACATTTGATCCTGGCCGATACTGAACCTCTGACTTCCTATGGAAACAGTTTTTCACCCCCAGCTTGAAAATTTAGTTTTTGTTGAACAAATAGTGACACGGTGGAATCTGTTGGGTGTTTTTGTTCACTTCAGGCTAGATTAGAATAATTTTAGAAGCTGGTAAGACCTGATCAGTTTATTTTTATGTCCTGATAGAGAAACCCAGAAAGCTGAAGGAGGTGGACTTTGTTAATCTCAGGAGTATACAGACTAGTGTTAAGAGTCTTCACTACCTCTTCAGATTAAATGTTGAAAATACAGCAATAAATCAAGTTTTGGTTAAACTTCACTCACCATGTGGTCAACATGCTGCATTCTAACTGCAGGAATGAAGGTTAAGTTAATAATTTAGTTACTTAAACTTTGTTTTTAGGCTTCATCAGTAACTTCGTCTGCAGCAGCTGAGGTGTGTCCTTCAACTGTTACCATGGTGACGTGACAGGCTAACAGAGACATACCTTCATGTGTCACCTTGTGGTCCAGAATCTGAAAAACATCCGTTGCTGTCAGACTCAGAGAGTTGATGATGTCACGGATTATCAGCCAGTCATAAAGCAGAGCAGTGATTTATTCATCGATCGGTCTGTAACACCTCCCTCCGTCATCTTTTCCATCTGTCATTCATTGGCTGAAGGAGGTAGGTCTGCACCTGATTGCCTGGGAGGAAGGAGGGGGCAGAGATTCCAGCTGATTGATTAGGATCAGAGGAGGAGGAAGAGGAGGAGCTGAGCCCAGTCTGTAAATCCATGATGAGCTGGCTCTGCTGCAAGACAACAAGTGTTCATAGAAGGAGAGGGAAAAGAGGAGGATAACACAAGGTTACAGACACAGGAAGGAGGAAGAGGAGGTTACCAAGGTTACAGACACAGGAAGGAGGAAGAGGAGGTTACCAAGGTTACAGACACAGGAAGGAGGAAGAGGACGTTACCACGGCAACTCAGGAGATGGAGTTTCAGTGGTGAGGACAGAGGACACTCAGGTAAGTTTACAGCTGTGTGTGTGTGTCTCTGCATATGTACGGGTTTATATCTGAGTGAGTGAATGAGTGTGTTGGCAGGTGGAGCATTTCATGCTGGGAGGGGGGAGGAGGGAGTGTCAGGGAATCCTATTAGCAGTCCAAGAAAAGTAAGGCTCACTGAGTCCTTATCAGTCTGAGTGTGTGTGTTGGTCTCACATGCACGCACACATGACACACACACACACACACTCCCAACCTGCAGACCATCTCAGTTTTTAATTCAGAAGATCTTAGAGCAGAACAAACAAAACTCAGAACCTTCACTAAAGTTAAGGAACTGAAGAAAAGTCCTGAAATAAAAACCTAAAGTCTCATCATGAGTGAAAAAAACAGACCTAGGTTTTGATCCAAACTTTGATCCAGTTCTCATGTCTTTCTGTTTTCCTGTGATCCAGACTGTCTTGTAATTTGGTGAAGCGTTCTGAATCAACAGTTCTCCAGACGTTCTGAAGGGTTTTTTCTTCTTTCTTTAGACTTTGGCTGCTTTTCCTCTCAGTTTCAGTCCCTGGACCTCAGATTAGATGTTTTTTAGGTGTTTAATTTTACAGTTTGGTGTCAACACTTAAAGCCTCAACATGAATAGTGGGAAAATAGAAGCTTTCAATGTGAAATTCTCAGTAGTTTCAACAACAGCATGCAGAGATCTACAGAAGGGTTTCTGCTGCTGGATTGTGGACTTCAGGTCATTCTTTTGCTTCATTTGAGCTGTAAACTCAGTTCAGAGGTCAGCAGCTGATGAAACTTCTGATTTATTTTCTGATCAGACTGAATAAAATCAAAGTTAGAATAAATATGAATAAAAACATAAATATTCCTTTCTAAAATGATAATTTTATCTCTTTGAATGAGTACACTGATTACTAGGTGTTAGACATTTTTATTTTAGAACTATTTTGTTCCAATTTAAAATGATGCATTTCATTTTATTGTTGCCTTGTGTCACAAAGGCACATGATTGGCTGAAATGTGAGTGGGCAGGACTCAGTTTGCCAGTAAGTAAGATAACTGAATACAAGAAAAGTTTTTAGCTTTTGAAAACTTTATGAAAGTGAATTTAATTTCTTCCCCAAAGACAATTAATAGTGTAGCATCTTGCAGCACCCTAATACCACATTATTATAATTAATTTAAACTTCAAAACATTATATTAAATTGCACATGTGAAAGGAGTACTAATACAATGTACTCAAGTCAAAGTACAGTTACTTAGTTATAAGTAAGTCATTAAAAATGTATTTTTAGTAAAAGTTATTCAGTTACTTTCTTGTACAGAAGGGGGTCTCTCCTGCGGTTCACAAAGAACAAAATGATTTCAAAAACAAACACTCTTAAATTAAATAAAGCTTCATGATTGAATATGCAGTTACAAAATAAAACATGTCCACACATGATATTTAAAATGCTTTTGGAGAACAAAAACTAAATTAAATTGTCATTTCAGTTCAGACCATCCCACGGTGCTCAACTTGTTCAACAACAAAACATGTTGAGCCACAAAGCAGCTGGTAGGAAAACTCCTAAATGACCTGCCCTGCTCTGGAGTGTAATACCAGTTCATTCTTGTTGTTACAGTGAGACAGTTCTGGTTCACAGAGACATAAGACAACATAAAGATGACTTTTAAACCAGTGGAACCAGTGAATATTTGTCATACTTCTATTAAAATGAAGTCCAGGTGTCATGAGGCTCTGATGGTCAGTGGATTACCAGAGGGCTGAACTATGAAGTGAGGTTAATAGTTAAGCTGCTATGATGAGCTGAAAGTCTGAGTTTTCAGATCTGATTTGGTTAGATCGCCATGGTAACAGAGGCTGAACTCATCACCTGCTGCTCCAGAGCAGGTGATGAGTTCAGTTTCAGCTTAAACTATCAGTAAGAAACTCTGTCTGCACGGAGTCTTTCCTTAATGAGATCCCAAATATAAAAATCCATCTAAAGCAGCATTTATATCTCATATTTAACCTGCTGTAGTAAAGGTTTTAGAGCCATCAATTAAGCTGATCATACAGCTTCTTCAGAATAACTGAACTATCACTTTAACATTCAGGCAGCAGCTCATTTGTTGTGTCTGTTAATATTTTTCAAACTTTAATGGCTGTTTTTAATTTTACTGGGACATCATTTTCCAACATAACTTAGAAAACAACATTAAACCCCTGGCATGGAGTGAATAATCAGCTGATGTATAACTGTAGCAGGTCTACTGATGAGACTAGAATTATAGTTATCAAATAAAAAAATATATTTCTATTTATCCTCTATAGTATTATTTTTCATCAAGCTGTATGTTTTAATCAGACCAGCTCCACTTATTCATTTTGATATGTTTTAGACGTGAGTTTGGGAGTTATTTGATACTCTGTTTATGATCACATCAGGTTACAGCAGTAGTTTAACTAGTTACCAGCTACTACAGAGCTGAACCAACATTAGCAGTGTGAGGCATTGAGGTCTGTTTAACTAACTTTCCACAGAGCTTCTTATTAAACTATGAAAGCCTTGTTTAAACTTACAAAATAAACAAATGTGTTTTAAACTCACCACCACAGACTGCAGGTCTGTCTCTCTGAGCTAACAGCTGAATAAAGCAGCTTCTTTCCTTTAACTTAAAGCCCGAGTGTCTCTTAAATATGACCAGGAGTTAATTTCATTATCTTTAGTTTGACTTGAACAGAGGTTCACGTAGGTTTAGCTGTCAGCCAGTTAACAGGTGACATCCTAACAAGTGCATGTCTGCTGAGTTTCACTCCAGGCTGGTTGGCAAAGCAGCCCACCAAAGGGGGCGGAGTTTAGACACAATCTGCATGGATTTATTAAACAAGGAAGCTCCTTCTTCCTGGTTGGTCATCATTCCTAGCCGGATCATACACCCATTGACTAATAAGGGACAGACCCAGCCACTGCAGGCTTATGGTGTATTTTTTATAATTTTTTGTCCTCCTGATTTTAATTCACATGTATACGTTCACAATTTTTACTCAGTATTTTTAAATGTAACTAAGTGCAATATTTAAAATAAAACATACTCAAGTAAAAGTACAGAGTACACAAAATAATACTTAGTTGCAGTAATGCCAGTAAATGTAATTCATTACTTTCCACCTCTGATAATTTGTAACTTTATCATCTAAAAACAACTGAGCCCAGCCTCTAAGATAAAAGTTCAACCCAGAAAGATGGTTTGTGTTGTTGTTTGTGATTTTATTGGTTCTGAGAATTTTGTTTGAGAATGTGAGAATGACTTTTACAAATTGTTGGATGCAGCTTAATGCAAACATCAGCCATGGCTCCTTCCAGTTTCATACAGAAAATCAAAATTTTCTTTTTGGTCTGTGTGATGTAAGCTGAGGAAAAAAAACAAAAACATTTTTTTAGAAGCTATATTTATGGCCAGGACCGAAGGACCGAAGGTTGTGTTCAGACTGATTAGGTCTGCAAGTCACAGGAGTGTTTCTAAAGGTCATGGTTCTGTTGGAGAGGGATGCTGCTGAAAGTTTCCTTCAGGTGTCTCATGTGTACAAGTTAAAAATGTCAAGGACCTGATCCTCACTGACAGAAGAAGAGATGTGAAGTTAACTGAAAGTTCATAGACGTCTTTGGGAGATGCTGTTGATCTTTTGTACATTTGTGGTTAAAGGGCTGAGCTGCAAAGCAGGCAAAAACATCTCTGCTCAGATTTAAAATCAGTCTACTTTGTGGATAAAATTAGAAGAAGGAGTAGAAAGCTTTTTTTTCTTCTCTGTGTTTCTGTTTAAATTCTCTCAGAGATTAGGTTAAAGTTGATAGTTTGAGCAGATGGTCACACAGGAACATTTTACAGCGCAGGTCTCTGCCATTTGGTCAATTTTTCCTCTGATTTTTTCTGCTTTTATTTGATTGAGAAAGCAGACAGGAAGTTGGGGGTTGGTGATCTGAACTGGACACGAAATAACCACTGAAGCTCCTGCTGTTTACTCTGTGTCTGCTAAAAGTTTTCATATGAAGTGCAGAGGCTTTACTTCAGCTGATTTTTAACTGTGTGATCTTTACCTGCATGTGAGGGGGCGGAGCTTGGGGAGTTTGGAGGTGTGACCTCACCTTTCAATTAAATAAAAAAAATTATTTGATACCTCCTAAAATCTCGTGTTCCTAAAGTGATCATTTCTGAACACAGATGACTGCTTTTCATTTGGAAAAACATTGAGTTTAAACTTCCTGTTGGCTGCTTTTATTTTGTAAATCAGATGTCTTTAAAATAAGTTACTTCTCTTCAGTACCTGAGTCAGAACGACCCATCTTCAGTAACTGTATGATCTGAATGAGTTGGTCTCCTCTGAAGTTGATGAAAGGCTGCTTGCAGAGGCATTAACACAGTTTTAGTTTGTTTTTAGATGCAGATGTTTCTGTAAAGTTCAGTTTTTATTGGAAGCTGATGTTGCAGCTCTTCTACAGCTGAAGGAACCTGGAAATCTTTCAAACCAAATCCTCAAAGCCACCTCAGATCTAATGATTCATTTTGTCAAACTTGGAGGATAAAGCTGAGAGCACCTCAATTCTTGCTGGTGGTTGCTGCTTTCTAAAGCTCCAGATCTTAAATCGATGTAAAAAAAATTGCATCACCAAAGTCATTCATTTTAATGAGAGTGATGTTGCTTACTATGTATGGTTTATCTTGTTTTTTGATGAGTTCAGAAAATCCCAATTGTGTCTAGATATTTGCTTTCAAAAGCAAACCATTAATATGTCATAGTGTGTCGCAGTATTGATTCTTATTTTAATGTGTAAATGTTGGCCTTTTACCTATAAATCAGTTCAAATTTAAATCTATATTGCTCTTCTTGTAGTAAAATGACAAAATACTGATTAAATCTGCTGCTCATACAACCTTCACAGGAGACTGGTCCTTCAAAGTTTTACATTTTTCTGCCAGCAGGGTAAAGTATTTACAGGACTGGACCTGAGAGGCAGCTCTTCAATCTGAAACAAACTGTTTTTGCATTTTCTTCCCGATCAGTCAGGGACATGTTTGGTTGAATTTATTCCAGATGTGAAACTGATGTTTCTAAATGCAGCTCAGACATCTGTCTGCAGGCTGTTCAGAGGAAAGATTCCCACAGAAGAATCTGGACTCACTGTTTCTGCTCCAAATTTGTTTTCTTTAACTTTTTGACAGCATGATTCTGGTCTGTCTGTTAGCTGGTTGGATCAACCAGATGTGAGTCAGGAGGTTTTTATGTATTTATTTGTCTTTGTAAAGATACTGAAAATAATGTTGTTAAAGAATCTCAGTAAATCTCAGTTTTCAGTTCTTTTTTCTGAGGCTTAAAGGGAAACTGAGACATGCTGACGTTATTCTGGAGGACACAAATTATGCATTGAGCTGTTCCAGACTCCAGTCTTGCTCTGACAGAGTCCCAGGTCAACCTTCCTCCTTTAATGGAGTCTTCATCAGTTCTAATAACTCAGTGAATACGAGCAAACCCTGAGCAGACTCGTGATGTCACTTCCTGTTTTCTGTTTGAAGGTTTCCGACATGAGAACGAGGACTGTCTGATTTAATAAACACTGAGCTGATGTTCCTCTGCAGGAGCGGAAACTTTCCTTTGATTCTGGTCTGCAGCAGAACGTCACGCTGAGTTCTGCTTCAGCAGATCAGGTTACATTAGTCCCTTTCTGAAGCTCTGAATACAGACATTTACAAAGTGAAAATTAAAGGCCTAACCCGTCGCCACACATTCAGACTAAGATCGGATGTTGGTGAAACCTTGAGATTATTGACGTGTGCGATCTCATGCAACATTACAAGATCTTGTGCAATGTTAGCACTCAGAGTACGTATTGATTGACTCTTAGCTTCTACCACAGAAAACTTTAGTTTATTATCTGTAAATTAGATGGAGTTAGTTTTCTTTTAAAGTTCCCATTACTTTTGTCAGTTTCTAGTTTTTTCAGAGACTTTTGAGTTCTTCTTTCATTAACAAAAGGTACAAACCCAGCCAGCCTCTGTCTCATCCAACAGGGTAAATGGAGCATGAATTGTGTAAAATTCAGTCATGTCTTCACTCAGAAGGTCCTCTGCGAGAATCTGAAGTGAGGTCTGTCTACATGTGAGGTTCTGGATCCGTCAGAGGACTCGTTCAGTCACTGCATTCAGCCTCCAGTCTGATTTATCTTTATTAAATAAATCAAAATGACTTGTGTCACTGCTCCTGCTGGTGTGTTCGAGGACAGCTGGGGACATGAATGAACGAGTATTTACCATCTCTTCTGACTGGATCAGAACAAATATAGTTTTAGAGGTTCATCGTCAGAGCATCACATTTTAATTCTTAGCTGGTTTATATTTACTACATTCTGAAAGAGACCGGACCACATGGCTCTGAAACCTCAAAGTGCTCAACCCCTTTAAGGGGAACCAGAACCTCTGTTTCCTCTTAGTCCAAGTCCAACCAGGATTTTTTTTTAGACTGGTTATAGAGGTGGCCAGTTTTCAGCTCTGCTGTTTTTGTCTTTCATTTCTCACCCGTCTGTAGATAAAATCCCTAAACCTAATTTTTGGTTCTTTATAGTGGAAGAATGTCTTCTTTTGGTGGTGATGATGAAGTCAAACCATCATTTTGGGTTTATATTCTTTTGTTTAATTATCGTCTTTATGTTAAACAGCATTTTTGAACATCCACCTGAAAATTGTCTGAAAAGTGCTTAAATTTGATTTCTCTTTATTTATTTTTTTAATGTGTAAGAACCCTGAACCCACATGTTTGTCATTTGCAGAATGGCCAGATTTCATGTCAATTGTTGTTCATTTTGGCCAAATAAGACATAAGTTGATGAAAAGAGTATCATAAATTTGGTGTTTGGCGTAAAACTGGTGTTTTAAGATCTTCAACCTAAACCGTGATTGTGTAAAAAGTGTTAGAGGATTTCCACAGATTTTACCACAGAATGTTCAGCTTAGAGTCTGATGATACTTCACTAATATTTCAGCCTTCTTTGATACAAACTCATTATTTTTCCTCCTCCTTTCTAGTTTCTTTATCCAGCCATAGGTATTTTAGTCTTCTTTCTTTCACTTCTATAATGCTGATGGTTTTCTCTCAAATTCCCCAGACGTCAGTGGTCAAAATGTGCTCACCCAAACTCTCATTGACTTCCATTTTAACTGACCTCAGATTTTTCCTTTTAAAACAAGAAGTGAAGGCTCATTTTAACTTGTCATATCTCCTCCATGAAACACTGTAGAACATGAAAATGAATGTGTGACCATCAGGAACTTCTGCTGCTCATGGATCAGGATTTTCTCTATGTTAAGGTGCTAGAAAATCTTGAATCCAGTGTACTGTGGTCTCTGGTAGCGATGCAAAAAAATGACTGAAAAGTGTTTAAATTTAACCTATATGGCATGGCACGTGTAATAGTAACATGTAAAAACTCTGAACCAGCCTTTGCTATAATAACCAGATTACATGTCAGTTCTTGTTCAAGCATCAGGCTTCAAGTAGCAAAAAGGTTGATGAAAAGAGTCTCTATTTTATCATGAATATGGAGTTTCAAATATTTCTTTTCAACCTGCCTTCTAAAGTGGATTTTAGCCACAGTTTACATTCACAATGTTGTGTTGTGGTCTCTGTCACTGTCTGCAACCTTTAAAGAACAAGGTAATCCTCAGCTCATATTCTTCTTTTGGGCTATCACTTTAATCTGGTTTCATTTGCATAGTGTAAATTGTTTCTATTATTTCATTGTCTTTAAATATGTATTTTGAAGTAAAGTGTTTGTTTCTCAATGTAATACAACCTAGCTGTGTGTTAACACATTATAATAAATCTGACAAAATCACTCCCTTTTATTGAAACTGAAACTGAATGAATATTTCCTGACATTTTTAGGAAAAACATATTCTTGTTTTCTTTGAACCCCAAAACTGACAGAAGTCAGTGTGTAAAAGACACCTGGTTCACTGAGTAGGTTTACCCTTATTCACCCTGTTTTAACACTGTAAATGTGAGGGTCTGCAGTGTATGACTTCTCTTCTGCCATGCATAAACCATGAGAGGCCTTTGGTTTCTGATCCAGTTAGTTTGAGCACATTCACTGACCTACATGTTGGACTCACAGAACTGGTGAAGTGTAAAAGGTCAAACATGATCACTAGCCCCAAGGATTTTGGTTAGTAGAGTAGAAAACTTCCTTTAGTTACACTTCAGCACATTTTCTTAGCTGTATTATCTACTAGAGACATCTCAAACACTTTTGTTAGAAATTATTTCTTGTTATTGATTAGAACAGTTCTCTAAAGATACTCAAACCAGACTGATAAGTAATTTTATTCACCACAATGATGATCTTTAATCCTTAATGCAAGGCCTAACACCAAAATAACCATACAATCACCAACAGATTGTATGTCTGAGCTTATGTGAAAATGCAGATGATTGGGTGGGATAAATCTAGAAATGTTAAGATTAAGTTTTATTGATGAACATTAAAGTGACTTGATTTTTGCTTCCTTTTCTCGCTGCAGGTTTTTGGAATGATGAGTTAATAGACCTGGTACTCCAGTCTTGCCTCTGACCATCACCTTGAAATATCTGAAGAGCACTGTGCTTGAAATCATAAAGTTGAAGAGATCTGTGCAGAAATATTGAAACAAAGATCAGGTCATTTAAGGAACGGCCATAGCCATGTCTCAGGCAGGTAAAGTCCTCCACCTGTACGTGGAAGTGAGATCTGTTTCTGAGGAGGATGAGAAGTTTCGGGGTACAGGAGATGATGGAACCAAACAGTTGATGCTACAATGTCCAGACATCCTCACTAACTCTCAGAGAAGCTCCGCCCACTCCAGTCCTAACCGCAGTCCAGATGTTTCTCCAGTGATGTCTCGTCGTTCAGGAAGTGGTAACCACAACTTGCCCTCTTCAAAGTCATCCTCTAGGCATTCAGTCAGCTTCCAACTTCAAAACTCTGACCCTGCTGGGTTGCCAACCCAGTTCCAGGAACAGGATGTTCTGTATGACAGGTTTGGGCAGTTACTTGAGGTCCTAGCACCAAAAGCATCTAATTCAGATTCACTTGGACATACCTATTCTCCTGACGTAGATCTCTACCATGGAAAGGTGCCTATCTCCCAATCATCTACATCATGTAGGTGGTTAACTGTTCCTCCCCCCACCAATAGCAACTGCAGGTCCTTTGAGGACCCAGAAATGGTGGATGGGAATGGAAAGACATCAGTGGTTTCTTTTGGGTACATAGACAAAGCTAGTGTCAACAGCATGGCTGGACATTGTAACTCCACGTGTCTAAAAGAGACCAAAAACAAACTGGAGGGGCATCTGCTACATGCTCATCTCCAGAAGAGGATGAGTGATCCAGTGTGGTACAACAATAAGCCATCAACTGATGACACATTCCACTATCGCCCCCCACAATCCAGGACTGATACCCCAAGGGGCTCACCTTATTTATCAAGAGCTACCATGGATGCAGTAGCCAGAGATGCCACGCACAGGGCCTTGGAGGAGTTTGGATCCCCAAAACTCAGACACAGATTTGCAGGTCACAATTCAGAGAACTGCAGTGCAACTTTACTGCAACACCATCAGTCACCTAGCTGCCGGTCATGGGGTGGGTCACCTGTCCTATCCCGCAGCACTTTAACCCTCCCATCCAAGACTGAGTTCCTGGAGCTGGACAGAAGAGTCTGCCATGGCTCAATGAATGGATTACCCAGAAGTCCTGCCTCTGACCATCTATGTGCTCAAGCGGGAAACTCATCCCACTCAGGTTTTTCAATGTCCGCACCTGGCCCTCATGGCCCAACCCACAGCTTACAGAGGCAGTGGTTGTCAGAGGAACATCCCACATTCTCAAACAAATTTCATCTGCCATTACCTACAGGGAGACCCACAGACATTCAGCATGAGATTCCTAAAGATTCCCATCATGGTGTTAATAATGTGACAAACACCAGTCATCATGCTGAAGATCGTTCAAGCTACAATTCTAATGAATACCTGAACACTCAGAGTCTCTATCATTCATCATGCTGCAGTAGCAGAGCCAGTGATGCTGACAGCTCTGTCAATGACAGGAGAAGCATCTCTCCATTGTCAAATTCTGAACTGGATTGTAAGTTATCTGTAGAGTCAAACAAACTGTCCATTTTTTATCCAGGCAACCGTACTCCCTCTCCAACAACATCTCTGAGATCTGAGAGTCCAAGGAATACATTGCCATTTTCAAAAGAATCTCTTCCCTGGCAAAGCTCAATTGATTCTTTACAGATGAACAACCAGAACCACAACAAGAAAACAGAAAATCCTATACCTCAGACTAAACCAGGATGCATTTCTCCTCTAATGTCCCATAAAAGCCCCTCAACACCATCATCTCCTGCCTTGCCAGCTAAGTTGTACCGAGCATCCGCTTCTCAGTCACCAGTGCTGGACCCCCATCAAAAACGAAGCTCAATACCATTTAAAGATAGGTCTGATCTGCATCGCTACCAGAGACCACAGTACACTGGAGGCAATAAATCACCTGGCATGGAGTGTAAGCATTATGATCACCTTTTTGATGGATCACTAAGATCCAGCCTTGAGGTTACCAGGAAACACCCATCCTGTCAAAACAGTGAGAGTCTGCCTGTTAGCTGGACCTCCAGGCAGCAGGAGTGGAAAGAGGCTGGATTGGTCCAGGACAGACGAAAAACTAATCAAGAAAACCAACATCTGCAATCTTCTGGGGTTAATACTCAGAGCAAAAGGGAATATTGTAAAAGGGATGCAAGAGACAAAGGAGTACAAACACAAACAGCACAGGAGTACCAGATCTCCAGGGATCAAAGAGAGGCTCAGGATCATAGTGGGTCCCAAGGAATGTCCTCTCAGAGCTCCAGTGGGGTGACAGGAAGCCTGGGAGATGGTCTCCAGCTGGACAGAAATGGGAGCCTGTCCCCTGAAACCTCAAGCCAGTCGAGTCATGGTACTGCAGACAGCAGCTCTGGGATGCAGGTTGGCTAAATAGGGGGTGATGGGGATTGGGTGTATTAGAATGTGTTTGTAGACTGTGTTTGCTTTGAATGTTTGTGTATAAAGTGTGACTCAATGTCTACCGAGCTGAACAGTAATTCCTTTGTTCATGTCACAAATAAAGTCATTAAATGCAAGAAATTTGTATTAAATTATTGTAAATTTCTATTTAACCTGAAGTTTTTTTTTGCTTTGCCATCTAGAACTTAAAGAAAATCAGAAACATCTTAAAGAGGTCAAGCTGCTGACTGCAAGAAAGAAATAGATAAAGAAAGAAAGATACAAATGACAAGTAAAACCTTTTCAAATTCATTTTAGGAGGCATTGTTGCACAGAAGATGACCAAAATACCCATACGACTGGCCTCTCTTAGGATCTACAACCTCATTGAACACTGCATCTCTGCAGTGCACTGCACCCATTCAGTTGCCCTTTAGAACATTTTCAGAAGTCCTTAAATTTCCTAACATGTTTTTAAACAACATTTAAATAGTTGTCTCTAAAGTTTCTAAAGGTAACCATCTTAAATAGACCCCAAAGACTCGGACAGCTTTTACAACTCAGACCATTCTAATGGCCACTGAAACCCTTCAGTGACAACAAGATCTGTAAAATCTAGATACTTAACAACATGCTGAAGTAGCTTTGAGTTCTTTAAGTCAAACAAGAATATTCTTGTTTGCATCTAAATGTCTTAAAGGATTGCAAGAACCATTTAAAATGTTCTAAAGTTCCTTAGGAACTTCCCAAACTTTCTCAGTTGTTGTTAAAATGTGCTAAAACATTCATCTTTAAGAAATCTTACCACTTCTCATGTAATGTGTTTTTAGCAGTTGTTCAGAAACTTGGAACTTCCCTAACAATTAATTTTAAAAAGCTCACAAAACTTTTTATTTTTTTTCCTGACACATAACTTTTTATCTCAAACACTGATGGAAAGCATCCTGTTGTTATCATGATGAAGTTTATGAGCACATTTACTTTTCCCACTTAAACCATTTTCCAAATTGAAAATTAAAACCAGAACAAATTGACACATATTCTGCTTTTCATCCATTCTTTTTATTGTGCATTTTGGTTCTTGTGTACATAGTTTAAATGTATTGAAACATGTTTTAGTATGTTAATTTTAGTTAAATCTAGTGATTTTTAGTAACAAATTCATGGGCTCTTTCTAAACATTTTCATTCTGATCACCTTGCCACATATGTGTTAAAGTGATCGTTTTAAAAAATTTATGTTTATTTTGTTTTAATGTAGTAACCTATAAAACTGTAATCAAAAAAAGGTAAATCTCAATTTTATGTCATCTTGACTGATTTGTTTTGCTTCATATTTTCCTTGTTTCCTAAAGACCCAAAGACCCAGTGTTTGATCTCGGTCCTGTTTGTCCTTCTGCAGTTGGACAGCGGCTCATCGCCGACTCCATCATTGCGATCGCAGAAGATCGCCCGAGCAAAGTGGGACTTCCTGTTTGGAGAACAAACAGAAGACAGACGCTGCAGTAAAGGTACAGTAAGGATTTTAAAAAATGTTTCAGTGACGTTCACATGGTGGTTTAAAGTTTTAAAGGAACAGAGTTTGAATGGTTTGGACTCTTATTGTCCAACATGTGTAGAGAAGTTTTATTATAGTATAAATTATGATCTAAGTTATGGTAGTTTTTCATACATATGTATGTATATATATAAATATATATAAAGTCTGTTTATGTTAAGCCTTTATGTAATTTATCTGAATCAGTCATAATAAAACAATTATATTTGATCACTGTTATTTTTGTCGCTTTATCTTTAAAACGCTCAATCTTTTAAAATATAAATAAGGAACATATAGTAAAAACTTTACAAGTTTTTAAGTAATTGTTGATGGTAATCTAAAATCAAAGATCCAGTGAATTATTTATTAAAGAGTTAACCATCATGTCTGATGGTTTTCTTGTTTTTGTCTTATTTGTATTTTTACTGCTCTTTGTTTTCTTCTCACCGTGACAAACATTCAAACCCCTTCAGGTTGCTTAAAAACCAGCAGATTCATCCTCAGCTGGAACCACAACATGCAAACGTCATCATGACTTCACTCTCGTTTAGTCAGGATTCATGTTATCAATTAATACTAAGGCTTTTAAAGGTTTGAGCATTTCTTTGGTTAAACTGAATGAAGTTAACAAGCAGCTTCAGGAACCTCGGCTTCTTGTAAGCCAATTAGCTGAAGCTGAAGATTACCAAACGTAAGACGAGGTCTTAAAGAGAGCATCTCCCCTGACAGCTGGTCCTGCACCTCACTACTCACTTCCTGTTCTTTGTTTAGAGCATTTTTCTGCCTCAATTATATGACACCACTCAGTCTGAAGGAGGTCACTGTTCAATAATGAAATTCTTACTTTAATATATAATTACAAAAAAAACATGCAAAATGTTTTTTGTATTTTATTATCATTTAGGCTCAATTGATTTACAATCCATCTATTTGGTTTTCGGTGACAACTTAATTTAAATGCTGGAAATTTTGCGAAGCTGAGTGTGGTTTAACTTGGAACTGGCTAAACATTTAAGTAAAAAAGGTCTGCAAAAAAATGTTTAAGGGTGCCGATGCAGTTCCTGCCTGAGAGTTTAACATCCATCAGCTTCCCTCTGTAAACCAGATAATAATTTGTCATAATCTGACAACTGTGGAAGGGTAGAGAAAACTAGGTTCCAAAGGCATGTTAAAGCTGCTGCCAGTGGCTCAGTATGCTCATTTCAGTACCTGTGTCTGTCACACCCTGACAGCACTCTTAATAAGACAATCTCTTTGATAAAACAAAAAAAGAGGCAAAACGTAAGCCTCAGACAGTCAATTACTGTGTGAAAACTATAAGTTTTGTTTAAAACATTCTTGGACTGTGAGTGGCAGACGGCTCTGATGGTCACACGTGTTTACTGGAAGATAGAAGATAAAAATGTGTACTTTTATATGGATAAACTGAGTTTATTAGTGAAAATGTTGAAAGTTCAGACAGTTCCAAAGTTAGTGTGGAACATCATCAGACTCTAAGCTAAGCATTTTGTGGTAAAATCTGTATAAATCCTCCAACTTAAACTGTGAATGTGTAAAAATTGTTTAGGATCTTAATCACCGATTTAGTAATGTAAAGTCCAACTTCCTGTGATCTGTTTAAACTTTGAATGATGTTTCTGCTGTGAAGTCTGTCTGAGCTGTAGAGCTCCAAACAGGGGTGGATTTTACCGTTCGCTGCAACTAAATAACACTGATGTCTAAGGGGACATTTTTCAGTTTTTAGTGAATTTTATGTTGTAGATGTTCTGCTACAAAAAGTCGGAGCTCACTGTTCTGGATTGAGACTCACATTTTAATGAATTTTTTTGATATGGGTTCTTCCAAAGCTACAGGAGAAATTGTGAATCAGAACTTGTTGGAAACAGAAAATTAATGGGAAAATAGTATTTAGGCTGCTTTGGTGCTTTAGGACCTTGGTCTGCTGCTTCATGGCTCCTTGTTGAGGTTTTTGAACTCATAAATGAGGGGAAAACTTTTACCACACAAACAAGTTACGCTCAATGAATAAAAACAGAAATCCAACACTTTAATGTTTAACAGCAATTTTTAGATTAATTTTTCAACATATTGTGATGGATTATTTTAGGACTGGCTTTTATTTTTAGAAACTGCTATTGTAATATTACTTGTATCAAATTGTAAAAAATGATCTAGCCTTGTGTCTTCTTTTTAAAACCTGTGTTTACCTTCTCGCTTCATATCACCAGCAGACGATTCGTCCACGCCACCTCCACCCAGTGCCTCGCCCAGCCCCACGCCTCCTTCTTCCTTCCATCTGCAGCCAGCTAATCAAAAGAGGGGGCGGGACAGGCAGGGTCAGAAACTATCACATCACAAGGTTCGACAGATTGAGGTGGAACTGGTCACTCCGTTACCCCGAGGCCCCACCTCCAAAACTGGCATCATACGGCGATCTATCAAGTACTCTGAGACCGACTTGGACGCCGTGCCACTGCGCTGCTACCGGGAGACCGACCTGGACGAGGTGAGCCAGTTTTGTTGTATTCATGTTTGTGTTTAATCTGGAATCAGAAGGATAAATATGTTGTTGTTCTTGTTGTTGTTTAGGTGATGCGAGCGGAGGCTGATGTAGCCGAGGAGGCGGACTCGGCCTTCGGCAGCAATCGTAGTGTTTTAGAAAACAGCTTCAGCCCTGAAGACACTTCCCCAAAAGCCCGAACAAGTGGAGGGAGGGAGGAGAATGGAGAGGAGGAAGAGGATGAAGATGATGAGGAGGAAGAAGGAGTGGTGAACTGGGCCAGTGTCAGGATGCTGGGAGACAGGCAGAGACAGAGAGCCAACAAGGAGGAAGATGAGGTGTTCAGTCTGCTACTGAAGGGGTGAGAATCTCTACAAATTGCCTCCATAAATTTTTTAATAAGGTGTCTATGTGGACGCCACTGAAAATCATGGGGTGCCACACCAAAACCAAAAGCCATAAATGAATTTCAAAAATGTTATTATGTGGTTGTTGTTAAACAGCTTTATATCTTTTGATGTTTTCCCATCTAGAACTTTCTGATTCTCCTACAGACTTTAGCTTTCAGACCAACAGATTACCGTACATCTGACTGGTACTTTTATGCCACTTCCTGTTGGGCCTGAAACATCATTTCTGTGATGTTTTGGAAGAACCTTTACTGCCTGTACACTTCCTGTCCCTTTTAGGTAAAAAAAAGCCCATAAAGTGCAGTGTACTTTTTTTTAACAGAACATTAGAGGCATCATCTGATGGCCATGGCGGCCTCAAGTCTCCAATCTCCATCGGCAGCCCCCGACGTCCCTCCGACAGCAACCTGGACTCCTTTAGCCGGCACTTTGAGAGCATCATGGAGTCCCACCGAGCCAAAGGTACCTCCTACAGTAGCCTAGACAGTGTGGACCTGCTGACCTCTGGATCCACGTCTGTGTTCACCTTTGACCTACCGACTCTGACCCCGGAGATCCAGGTAGGACACTGACTGATCAGAGAAAAAACTGGACTGGTTCAGGGAGTAAGATGGATCTGTTTCTGTGTTCAGAGTCAAATTTGCGAGAGTGCCAAGCAGATCATGGAGCTCAGTTTCGCCCCGCTGGCCCGTCCAGACCCATCCGCTCGCTCAGAGACCTCTCGTTCTGAAATCACCCTCAGCGCTCTGGGTTCTGGGCTCCGAGGAGGCTTCAAGGACAACCCCGGTCCTCCAGTCCGGTCCAGCTCGGAGAAGGAGTCCTGGCGCCGCTCCATCCTGAAGGAGGGTTTTCGGAAGGCAAGCTCAGTCCCGTCGCTCCACAGCAGCACCAGGTGAGTCCCATCTAAAGGTTCTGATCCAAACTGAGAGGCTTTAATGTCTAAGAATCAATGAGCTCTCTGCCTCAGTCAGTCTGCATCAACCAATGGACCTGACCCGAATCCCAACAGGCTAAGCAGACAGAGATCTTTTCACATCATTGAAACAGAGTTCTGATTACCAAGTCTTTCAGCCTGGTTCTGCATAGGCTGCTTTCAGGATTTTACAAAAACCCAGAAAACACAACATTCAAATTCAGCTCACTGACTTTAGGAGACGGTTCAGCCTGACTTGGATGAGAGTCGGTGAGGAGGTCCTTTTCTTATTTAGGTTCTCTGCAGGCCCACAAGTCTTTAAAAAGACAGAAAACACAGATCTACAGGCATCTGAAGTCTTTTCTTTGATCAGATGTTTTATTTTACTTCTGTCTCTCCATCAGTTTTAACATCACCTACCATCAATAAATAACCTTTGTTAGTTGCCTAAATCAAACTGTAGAGGTTTTAGCATTTTGATTTCACATCCTTTTTCTAAATGTCATCCAGTGTACTGTTCAGAGTCTAAACATCATACAGTTTGATATTTAAACTTAGATAAAGCTGCAGTAATACAGATCAGTCACATAGTGGCAGCACACACACACAGTTTGAACAGTGTGCATGTGCTGGGTTTAGTTACCTTTTTTTTCAGAACGTTTTCTGGTATAATTACCTACCATGTGAGGACTGGCAGTCTTAAGTGGTGTCAAAGCTCCAGAATTTGGTGGAACAACATTTTTTGGATCAGGATCAGGAATAAGGCATGGACTGAGTTTAGGCTGAGGTCAGGAAACATTTCAATGTAATAACAAATATGTGTGTATGTGTATGTCATGGATATAGTATTGTCACATTTCAATGGTTGGGTTTAAAATTTGATTTTGTCTAATTAATTCCTAAAAACTTCCCATCTAATCACCACTGATCAATGGTTTATTAGTTTGATTAAGATTACAAACCAGAAATTCAAAGGCTAACAATTAAAATTCTTTCTACCTTTTGAGCTCTCACAATTCTGAAACCGTTTTAGATTGTTTAATCATCCATCCATCCATCCATCCATCCATCCATCCATCCATCCATCCATCCGTCCATCCATCCATCCATCCATCCATCCATCCATCCATCCATCCATCCGTCATCCATCCATCCATCCATCCATCCATCCATCCATCCATCCATCCATCCATCCATCCATCCATCCATCCATCCATCCATCCATCCATCCATCCATCCATCCATCCATCCATCCATCCATGTTCAAACAACAAGGGTAAAAGTTAATATTTTCTGCCTGTGATTTTCAGGCCGTCAGGGGCTACTGCATCTCTATTGATGTCTTTGTTTCTAGCTCACAAAAGGATAGTGGGTATGTGTGAAACAGGCTCCTGCATCAATGTTTCTGAAAAACTGTGCATCTGGAATTTACATGGACCCATCAAAAATAAAACAACAATTTTAGAACTCAGTTTTTCTCACCAAAAACTTGCAATTGATTGTACAAATGCAACAAGATATCTATTTTTAAGAATGGCTGCTGTAGTATAGAAAATATAGTTAAAGGGAAAATCTTCAAGACTGAAGTAAAAGATGTGTGAGAGAGAAAACTGGAGCTAAGTTAGGATAAAATAAGTTCAACTTTCTGTTCTTGGGATTCAAATAGAAAAGAAATGTTTCAACGAGAAGAGTTCAAATAATTCTGGAGAATTGTAACTGTTTTTTTTCTCATTTGACTAAATCAATTTCAGTTTATTTCTTCAGTCTGCTGTAATTTCAGATCTGTTTATTTTTAGCTCCTGGACACATTCAGACACTTGAGGAATGAAGTAAGAGTTGCAGGGAGGTTTCCTGGTCTTTGGTTTTTAGTTATGGCTCGGTTCCTCTGGGTGTGGACCTTTGGAACTTAAACACTGCCGAGCTTTATTGTCTGCAGCAGGAAACAATGGCGCTGCAGAGAAAGAATTCAGGCCTGGAAATGAAAAACAGGATCACACCCAAACAACAACAAAACACACACTGAAGACATCCTGAACTCCCTGCTCTGTCTTGGATCTGAGGAATGTTGGATAAATTTAATCCAGATTCAGTTCCTGAAGCCTGAAGTTGAGTCTGTGAAACTCCTCACAAACCTGAACCAACCAGACAGACATATTACCCCCCACCCCACCCCCACACACACACATACACCCATGTGTGCATACTCACACATAAGCATGCTCACATGCATTTTATTAGCTTTGGAGGGAAATTCCAGCTGGGTTCATCCAGGCAGCGTCTCAGAGATGGGATGGAAGAGAAAGACCACCCACTCCTGTCAGAAAACCAAAGACACTCCCTATTCCCCCCTTCTCGTCCTCCTCCCCCTTCTCCTCCTCTCAGTCATTCATGTGGATCTTTTCCATCTGTTGTCTGGGTATCATGACCTCTGACCTCTGACCTGTTTTCACTTAGTTTGCGTCAAAGCTGCTGTTTTTAAAGAATTTTTGCTTTTTTACTCAAACACGGATAAAAACATTTTACTGATGTGATGCTGTTAATGAGTTTGAGGTTTTATTTGTAACAGTTTGGCTGGAGGTGAGAAGTTATACATTTTACTTTTGTATTTTTCTTTAAGTACTTTTTGTTTAAAATCAACTCACTTCTTTGCAGCTTTCTTTGTAATCTGTCTGATCTATTTAAATGATTAAACAATGAACATTTAGATTTTGTGAATTTAAATAGGATAAACTTGAATAAATACTACAAATTTTTTAACAAAAGACCTAATTTCATGTGCAGCACACATGAGAAAGAAACTGATTCTAATTAACAATGTTTTAGATGTTTAATGCTTTGACTATTGTTGACGTCTGATACTTTTTAAAATGAAACATGCAGCTGTACATAGTTTGTTTTTAAATGTGTTATTTTAGTTGAGTTTTTCTGTCCTGAGATGAAAATTTTTCTCGTCTTTGTGTTTCTAAAGCCTCATAGGAGATTTTTTTTTTTTAGTTCTGAGCGTAAATCACATCTTAAAAAAGAAAAGAAGTTTATTGAGCTGTAGATACAAACTTCCAGGAAGGTCGGCGAAGTGAAAGGAAGGTAAGATGAGACAAAGAGAGGAAGAGGGGAAGGAGAAGACAGAGGGGGGCTGGGAGGAGGAGGAGGAGCGTCCCGGGTCAGCCGGGGGAGGAAACGCATACCTCCGTCCTCTCAGAGGAGGAAAATAACCAGCTGATGGACGAAAGGGAGGAGAAGATCCGACTCGGAGCTCACAGAAAGTTCTGCAGTCGTCAAAACTCCGGTGGAGATTTTTTAAAGAGTGGAAGAAGAAAGACGAGAGGAAGGAGAGAAAAACAGACAAAGGAGACGACAGAACGGAGAGTCTGAATCCAAAACTGCCGGAGAACTCACAGGAGATGATGTCGTTCCAGGATGATGTCATCAGATTAACGCTCAGATGATGTCACTCCTCCTGTCCAATCAGAAGTGTTGATGGGGTTTGATTGGCTGCTGATTTTAGCCCCTGACCGGCTGTGAGATTGCGCAAGGCCTCG
This sequence comes from Kryptolebias marmoratus, assembly GCF_001649575.2. Classification (NCBI taxonomy): domain Eukaryota; kingdom Metazoa; phylum Chordata; class Actinopteri; order Cyprinodontiformes; family Rivulidae; genus Kryptolebias; species Kryptolebias marmoratus. The sequence continues at coordinate 6,627,513 of NC_051451.1, forward strand.
TCATCATGGGGAGCTATCTGCTTTGCTGGGGAGGCGGGGCCCTGGAGGACAGGTACATGTATGCTCCGCCCTACCCGGCTGTGTACAGGTAAGTGCTTGGGGTTCATTGGCTGGAGTGTCTTCTGTAGTGACGGTTTTTACACGTCGAGTTAAAGAAGGCATCTGTGGACATGTTAACGATCCTGAGAGCTTGATAAGAAGGACACACCGTTGGGATCTTTCTGTTGTCATAGTAACCCAGGAAACATCTCAGGATCACTGCTCTGGTCACCTCTGTTTTGTCAATGTGTTAAACTTTCGGACTTTGTGAAGTTTTGTTTTCTTTCTCTGCTTCATTACCTTGAGGAGGTTTATAGGATCGTGTATTTCCTGCAGCTGTTCAGATCACAGAACTGCTTTCAGAGCTTTGTGTTTCAGTTATTAAAATCCTGTCAGGCGGATTTACTTTCAGCCTGAAGCAAAGGATTTGGTTAGATGTTGGTTTTCACCTCATATTCATGTAAATTATCTAAAACCTGAAACTGGATATATTGTTTCTGAGACTCTAAAACCTCACAATGGCTCACATTATTTGTTTTCTCCTATTTTTACTCAAACCCATGTTTCATTCTGTTGATCAAACACTTAAAAAATATCAGAAATGAAACTAAACGCCAAGAAACATTCAGATGAACATCTGATGTCTGGTTTTCTGCAAATACACACCTTTTAGATTGTGAAACTGACAAACACGACAAGAAGTAAATCCACAACAGTACACTGTAAAAAAAGTTCAAAAACACTGAATTAAGTTAAAATCCAGTATCAAAAGGAGCAGAACCTGCTCATCATTTGTTCAGAACTATTCAGAAAATAACAAGTTTCCCTCTATGTTTAAGTCCTTGGATCAGCAGCAAGTCGGTTTCTGGAGGTTCCCTGGTTTTGTTTCAGTTTTTGGGTTGAACCTCCTGAACTGCAGGATGTGACTCAGCAGGAGCTCGTCTCTGCTCCGAAACTTCGCTGGGCGTCACTTCAAACAGATTCTATAATGAACTCATGTTTGTGCTGCAGGTGGAGGATCTCTGCAGGAAGTTTGCTGCTTAAACTTTTCGGCTGATCATTAATTATTAATTTGAAACTCCTGCTTGTGATCTATCCACAAGATAGATGCGGAGGAGATGCATCATTGTGTTGATCTACCAGCCTCATGAGATTAGTGTCATCATCAATCACCAGAACAGTGTTGGATGTTTGTCTAGGGTTTGTAGACACATTAAGGTCTATGCACACTTTAAAAATAACAAACACACAACTTACTAAAATCTTGTTTGTTCTCATGTTGTTCATTATGACTCTAGCTGGTGGATGTTTGAGTCATACACACACACACACACACACACACACACATACACACACACACACACGCACACAGTGGTGTCTTGTGGAGCCTGAAAATGCCTGATAGGCATTTCCAGGTCATACCATACTTTTTACAGTGTTGGTGAAAATACACTTGTATTTTGGGGTACAAACAAAATGTATGCTGTTGGCCAGAAAAATTATGATAACTCTAAACTTAAGTCACTTTTTGGTCAGACACGCAAAAAGAATCCTAACAGATCCAGCCCATAATTTGTACAATAAGTATGACTTGTTCCCATCAGGCAGATGGTTTACAGCTCTGCAATTATACTTTATTAACTTAAAGTTTCGTTGGTCCTACATCAGGTGGTGTTTTAAACAGTAGCCCAAAGAAAGGAATGTTTTCACTGTTTGTACTGCAGGGTGATACTACAACATATTTGATACTCAAGGCTATTTATTTATATATTGTAAGTATTTAATTTTTTTTTTTTTACTTTTTAACAAAGCTATCTATATTTAAATAGTATGGATCAGGCATTGTATAATCCAAGCTAAATTTCCTAATAAAGTATGTTCTGTTTTATTCTACTCTATTCTCTTCTATTCTACACATCACCACATAGCTGTGTCCATCTATTGCTTGGTGTGTAATTCACATACAGAGACTGATCCATTACGCCCACGAACGGGGCAGGTTGTTGTCACGACATGTACACACTTCCTGTTTTTAACAGGTGTTTGTTTATTCTAAATAGTTGTTACCAAGATCAGCTCATTGCACTCATGGTGTATAATAATGTTGGCTTGAAAATAAAACGCAGCTAAACCCTGTGCAGAATTTTGATTATATGTGCATACTGTAATTGCACAGGTACAAAATGGTAGCAATTTCATACCCTTTTGGTAAAAAAACATTAACTGCTGGGTACAAGGTTGGAGTACAATATGGTGGAAGTATGAACTTTCCAGGAATGGGCACATAATGGGCTGCATGGAGCTATGAGCATGGCTAACAAAGACTCACCTTCTTCTACATGACTTGGGGAGGTTTTGTTGGGTACATTGGTAAATTTGTTCTTTTTTTGTTTTGCAGCTATGCTGTGGTGTAACATCACATGCTTATTCCCCAATCTAAAACTAAGGTTTTAATCTGCTGCTGAAAAACAGTTCCCAGTAAATATTTTTTTTATCAGAAACATTTCTCTTTAAGTTTCTTAAAATTTCTATCAGCTGACAGTTTTTCTAACAAAAACAGAACCAGATTTTTCCTTATACAGACCAACAAATTTTCTCTCCAGTCTTAACATCTGCTCAGTCATGTGTTGTGTTGGAGTGTTAGGAGTCTGTGTTTGTTGGAAGTCAGTGTGGGTTGTGTTGGAGTGTTGTGAGTCTGTGTGTGTGTCAGTGGTTTGGTTGTGGTTTCAGTCTGACCGTCACACCCTGGATAATAAGGGCTCTTTCACTCTTTCCTCTGTTTTTCTGTTTTTGGTCACTTTTGATCTGTTCAGTGTTGTTTTTCTGTGGATCAATGCCTGGATGTTTTAAAGCCTGTTACATCTGGAGGATCAAACAATCAGTGTCCAGATGGGGGTCAGGGTGGTCCAACAGGTGTCCCTCAATACATGAAAGTGGATTTCAGTTCAACAACTGGGATTAAAACTTTTTATGAAGTCTAATTAGTTTTTTTCCTGAACATTCTGATGGTGTTAGGAATAGTTTAAAGTTTCTAAGAGTCTAAAATACAGTTTTTCTGAGGTTTTATTCAATATGTCCGAAAGATTTTGTAAGTACTCTTATCAGGTTAGAGAAAAAAAATATTTAGAACATTTGTTTTGGGCAGGGAGAACTGCTAATTTAACTTTCTTTTCCAGGTTGCATTAAATATCTGACTAGAATATATAGTTATTTCCATCCTGAGTTGTGATTTACCAGCCCATGGTTGTGCTTTATTTTGCATGTTCACTTTTTCATTTGATTGGACTTCGATGAAAACACATTAGTTAACCATATTAAAATGTAGCTGAACATTAAAGTGAAGTGAAGTGAGAATAATTTATATAGCACTTTTCAGCAACAAGGTGATCCAAAGTGCTTTACAACAGAAACAAAAACAGAATCCAATACAGCAAATACATAATGAAACACAAAAAAGAAAAACACAACAATCATGTATAATCTAAATGAATCATGTATAATCTAAATGAAATATAGCATAATCTAAATAAAATCACGAACCTAAGTAAAATCATGAAACTACGCATATCTAAACATGAGCTAAGACAGTCAAAATAGTAGCTAAAATAATCTAAATAAAGTCATGAAAGTTAAAACTGAACTAAACAATTAGGAATCTAACAATCTAACAATATCTAAAGTATGAGCTAAGATAAAATAAAATAAATGTACAGAACTAAACTAAATGTACAGGAAGGCTAAATAAGCTAAAATATGACAATGCTAAAACTAACGGTACCGATCTTTCTAAATAGTACCCAGGCCCGCTAGACGGTTGACGTAAGAATTACTAAGATAATGAAAGGGGGCGGGGGGGTTTGACGTGAGAGAGATGACTCAGAAACAGCGGAGAGTGTGCGTATGTGTGTGTGTGTGTGTGTGTAGAGGCGATGGAAGACAATGTGGTGTGTGTTGTGAATGTATATGTGTGTGTGCGTGTGTGTTTGTAGAGAAGTCCATGAATCATGTCACAGAGGCCATTGTCTTTGATAATGTGATGGAATGTTTATCAGCCATCCCTGAACAGATCCACAGATGTCCTTAGGCAGAGGGAGCAGAGCATCTTGTTTACATAGTTCCAGGAGAAATTTCAAGATAGCTGACCAATTCACAAACAAACAGTAATTGTTTTTGTCTGTCTTAAAAGTCTTGCTGATACTTCTCAATGGTGAATCCAAACAGCCAAATTCCAGGACCATTTCACCTGATTCGAGTGAGCAACTTCCTCAAGATGTAACCCATATTATTCCTGAGTTCCAGAAACGCAATTCAGTTTGCGGTCCTGTAAAAGGATCGCATTCAACTTGCGATTCAGCTCCCATAACCACACAGTTTGATTGTTGACCGCCGAACCCATCAAACGAATTTAACGATAAGTCAGGTAACTGCCTAATCCAAACAGCAGAAATCCTGTTATCAAAACTCGAAATATGTAAAGATCTTCCACGTCTTCCACAGACTGACTCGATAGACAAGATTCCGACGTTTCCAGGAATCCAACGTGTATCCAGTGAAGAATGTCTTCTCAGGGCAAGCTGGCTGTCCTTTGGTCAGCCTTCCCATCGAGAAAACTTGATCAATTGCGTTGAGAGACCAGCTGACCAGATCCATAGTTCAAAAATGTTTTGGAGAATATGCAAAGAGAGGCTCTGAAAAAAGAGCAGGGCAGAGGAGCAGAGAGGTGGGGTGGTGGTTCAGAAGACAGAGAGACAGAGAGAAAAGAAACGCGTCCGCCTTCCACCAGGATCAGAGAGAAATACAAAAAGCTACAGGTGTGAAATCGCATGGTTTTCTGATTATCTGGTTGTTTGATAAATGTGAAACTGTCATCAGATGTACATTTCAAGTTTTATCTCTGGTTTATAAGGTTAATTCAGATAAGCTGTACTAACAGATCTATTAGTTGCAATGAAGTCTCAAGGTTGACAATGTTTGTTCAGCGGAAAACGTTCAAGCAGGTAAATACTTTTTACTGGCACTATAGTTTAACATGACAGATCAGAATGTTCTTATGTGATGTTCAAATGTTTTAAATTAGCGGCCATGACTGTGCATACTTAAAGCCAGTAGCTCATTGGGCTGTGACTGTTAGAGGCTAATTGGGGACTAAAGACTGCATAAAATAGGTGAATTTTCAATTGCAGTTTCACTGAAATCTGAGGGTTTACATCCAGTGAGCTGTGCAAACATGTTTTGCACTGCAGGTTTTTGAAAATTACTGGTTATTTTCTGTGCACGGCTAGCAAAACTGCCATTTGCATTATTTAGTTGCTCACCTCGACCTACATCGCACCCTCCTCGGTTCATTTTGTGCACACCTTGGCAACTACCCTCATGTTTATATTTTATTCTACTGGAGTACACTTTAGAAATCAAGATGGGCAGATCTGGACCAGTTTGAAAAATATATTATTTATTGCTGGTGTGGTTTTTTTTTTTAGCTCTTATCAGAGGAGAGCTCCCATGCAGGTGTCAAAATACAGCTTCAGTGCTCTTGGGTTGGAGGAGCCCTGAAAACCTTTCAACCATTTTAATGGAAAAATTGTTGCACAATTTTTTTATATCACATTTAAAATTCAAGTGACAAGACTGCGATCTTCAGTGACTCGAGCAAGGAAACTGAGAATTCCTACAAATGATTAGAGACATTTTGGAAACTCCCCCATTAATGCTGTTCGCCAACTTGTTGGCAACAGTGAGCTACTAGCTTAACTAATTACCAAGCAGGAAAATAAAGATGCAACTGCTGAAACCAGCTCACTGTAGCTCAATACTTGCAACCCCAAATTCAAAATATTTGGGATGGTGTGCAAAATGTAAATCAAAACAGAAAGAAAGGATTTGCAAATCTCATAAAAACCATATGGAACTTAGTTTCAACATTGATATATTTACTAAGAAATTGTGCCAGTTTCAAGAATAAAAAAATTACTAAATCAAACATTATATTACAAAAATAACAGAGTTATTGGAGACATGGATCTCTTGTCCTGGGGAAAAGAATGTGACAGTTTTTTCAGAATAAAATGAACCTTTTATGTACTAAATTCAATTTTCTTTTAACTGATTCTGTGATTCTTGTGGGTCGGACCCGAAGAACAAGAGCTCTCATCAGAACAAGCTGCTGAGTTTGAACTCAGTCAGTAGAAGCTGCAGGCAGACACGAGCTTAAAAACCAACACACAGGCGTTTCCTGGCGTCCTGTAGCATTTCCGCTGCTACTGGTTATTTCTGTCTAGGATGAATGGGTCGGTTCGGTTGGTGTTGGAAGAAACATACCAACTTACCTTCTGTTTGTCTAAACTCCAGGGAACATTTCCACCTTTTCTAGATAATCTGAATGAGTTGAATCTGCTCTGATTTAGTCCGGAAACACCCTGCAGACTTGGTCCAGTGAGTTCTGCAGAACTGAGTTTTGTAAAAACCCAAATCATAAATCAGTCATGTTCTTCACATATTGGAGTCCCATTGAAGCAATTTCAGTTCAGTCTGAGGTACAGTCATGGGAAAAAGAAGGTTCACCCTGTTTCAGTTCCTTTCCCCCTTAAAATACCATTATTAGGGCCAGAGAGCCCTATTTATTTTGACCTAATTGGGGCCTGCCAGCAGTGCATAGAGAGCAGTACAATGCCTTGCGAAGCAAGGCATTATACTGCCTCATGCAATGCATGCAGGCACCTATTACTCTACACTGAATAGAATGTCTCTTTATTATTTATTTTTCATCCGTTACCCTTAATGCGGCCCGAACCAAGCAAAGAACCCCCACAAATTTTATATCAGAACGGCCGGCTCGGTCTCGGCATGAGGGCTACTATTTTTATTGGCGTTTCGTGTTACTATGGCGACGTAATCCCCAAAAAACACGCAAAAATTTCGGAATTTGCGTGAAATTTTGTCAGTTACACTCTAACCTCACTAACGAGCTAGAGTGTGGAGCTGTCTGAGCACAACACATTTCTTAGCGAACAAACTGTTCCTACGCCCACATCTTTCATGATGCATGAACAAATTATATATCAAAACGTAGGCATTTTTGTCTTCTTTCAGGCAATGTGTTTACTTTTCC
>NC_051451.1:6635555-6654301 GCF_001649575.2 Kryptolebias marmoratus
CTGCCACTTCTTTCAGGGGGATCTTATGATGCCTGTCTACAACTGCCAATGTAGACCATTTTGTAATCATCAAACCTTCTTTCAGCTTTAACTCAGTCATTTTTAGACATATGGAGCTGAAATTTGATATGGTAGTAGCTGAGACAAAGTTGCTTCTCATACTGACTGCTTACAAAAAAACAAGATGGCCGCCAAAGCTAACAAGTTGAAAATTGGGACCAAAATTTGTGCGTGCTCTGACTATGCAACTGTTTATAGCAGAGAGTTCAAACTTCACACATGGACTCCTCATGTGTCAAGGATCAGCCCTTTATGATGTTTGTCTGCAACTGCCAATGTCGGCCATTTTGTAATTGTCAAAATTTCTTTCAGCTTTACTTCAGTCATTTTTAGACATATGGAGTTTAAATTTGATAAGGTAGTTGCTAAGACGGAGTCCTACCGCATACTGAGTGCAAAGTTAAAATATCAAGATGGCCGCCAAAGCTAGCGGGGTAAAAATTTCAGAGCAAAATTGTGCGTGCTCTAACTCTGCAATCATGTAACGTAGGATGGTCAAACATCACAGCTAGAACCCTCATGGGTCAGGGATCCATGCCAAAGAGTTCAAGGTCACAAGGTCAAAGGTCAAGGTCACAACAGCCTGTGAGCTTTAACTCTGCAACCGTTTACAGTAGACAGATCAAACTTCAGAGGTGGACTCCTCACATCTTTAGGATCAGCCCTTTATGATTCCTGTCTGCAACTGATCAGCTCTTGGAGCCATCTTGGTTCAGCACAAACGCACACCGTGGCAGGCCCCGTCAAAGTTTCTCCAGGAACTTTCTAGTTATTAATATTATTTAATTTATTTTATTTTTTTCTGCCAACGGGATGAGATTTTTACTATGTTCTGGTGGGTCAAGCATTATAAAATGTGTCTGTTTCTTAGAACTAGTGTAAATATGGAGAGGTGCAAAAATCTGGATGTGGGTATGTAAAATTGGCTTGCTGGCGCCATTTTAAATGCAGCTTATCCGACTACTTTAACTTACGCATTTGAAATTTGGTACATAGGTTTTTTGGTCTCAGACCTCCAAAAAAGCCTCCTTGCACCATAATATAAAACCTACACCAAGTCATCCATTTTGAATGAAATTGCCATTTTCGATGAAACGCCAAATGCTATTTTGTCTTCAAATTTGAGCAAATCGACTTTAAATTTGGTCATAAAAAGGCAACCTCTCCTGAGCATGGCCATATGGTAATATTGTGAGTTCACCACTGTGCCACCTATTGGCTGTAAAAATTCACGCGATGCCAAATGGCCCATGGGCAGCATGATCAGGCGCTGTAGTCACGAGGACTACAAGAGGACGTGAAACCTCTTTAGAGTGGGCGGACGGGCGGGCAGCCACTTCAGCGAGTGCACAAAGGCCCATTATCACTGCTATTATTATTATTATTTTTTTTTTTTTTTTATTATTATTATTTTTTTACATTCAGTGATTGTCATAAATAAACTGTATATAAACATTCAACCATGTATATATACAATTTGAAAATATAAAATACCAAGGTTTTCCCTATTTTTCCACATTCCAGGTTCCATTTTCTTGAAGCTCAGGTCCTGTACCAGAGGCCTGGGAGCTCGAGGGTTCTGCGCAGTATCTTAGCTGTTCATAGGACTTTGCTCTTCTTGACAGATCTTGTTGTTAATGGGATCTGTTGGAGTCACTCTTCCAGTTTGGGGGTCACAGCACAGAGTGCTCCGATGACCACTTCAACATTGTCTTTCTCTTCACCACTCTCCCATGAATCTCAGACTGATGAAGAACCGTCAACAGTTGTTGTAGCTCAGTCTCTCCATCTCACCTGCTGAAGCTTGGCGCTTCTTCAGAGAGCTCACAGGTGTCTTGGTGATCTCTCTCTCTCACTATTTTCCTTCTGCTCAGTCATATTGGTCGCGATTGATTTTTGACTGTTAAAAGCATAAAACATCTAAGGGGGTGAATACTTTTTATAGGTACTGTAGGGCTCTGTGCAATGAACTGTGTCCAGCCTAAGCCTGTCACCATAAACGATAAATCAATTAATCGCACAATAAAAGATATGAGGTTGATAAGTTTCATTTATCGACGTTATCATTCCTTTGTGTCTCTCTCTCTTTCAACTGAAGATGCTGGATGACAAAAGGCTCAGCTCAGGTGCTGTTCACCATCCCTTTCTCTTAGCGTAAGAGGGCGTGGCCTGTGGTGTCAGGTAGCCAACCGAGGCACCTCGGCTTGTACCTCTTTAGCATTAGCGCCTGTGAGGAGTAAGGAGTAAGTTTCTCCTGTGAGGAGAAACGCTGTTTGATATTAGGGGAAAAAACTAAATCGAATTGGTTTCAAGCTCAAAGTAACAGCAGCGGTGTGGGAGCACTTCGGATTCAAACCAAATGACCGAGGCGAACCGCTGAACCTCTGCGAGCCGGTATGTCGCATTTGTACTTTTGTCGCTCTGTGCTTTTGTTAGTTTGCACTTTTTGTTTATAAAACTGGCAGTTTTGTCCGTCTTCTCTATATAAAACTAATGATTATTACTTTTTGAAAGGCAGTTTAGTTTACAGTTTATAATCCGTACTGTTTTGGTTAACTGTAAGTTTTATTTCCTGGGTTTTTTGTTTTTTTTTTAGTTTTTATTTATGGGCATTCTTTGTTAACGGAGACTGAGAGTCCATTTTATTTTTGTTTTCGGTTGTTTTGTTTATTTTGTGTTCCAGTTCCAGTGTTAAGTGTTCTTTTGAAAGTAAAGTTTATTAATCTTTGATAGGATGTACTTGCACTATTATGGTTCCTTTCGGGCCGGTTTATTCTGTCATGGTCTGGGGAAAAGGAGGCGAACCCAGATTGCAGACTCATGATAAAAAAGAAAAGCTAATTTATTGCAAAGAATCAAAAACAAAGAGCTGACGTGGCAGCAAAAACTAGACACAACACAATCCAAAACACTGAGGAGCAATAGGAGGCAAGACATGAAACGACAAGGAGTTGACAAGTGACAATGAGCCGGTAGTGAGGTAGAGACTGTGACCAGGTTTTAAACACATAGGGTGACAAGGTAAGTATGTGCAGGTGAGTGATGACGATTGCAGGCAGGTGGAGATGGGCATGGCAGGAGAAGGAGAGATAGACTGAGGAAAAGTGAATGAAGGCTGAGGCCCAGGGAACAAAGACACAAGGAACAAGATAACGGAATAAAATAAACAATAAACTCAAACTGAAACAAGACAAACTGAATACAAAAACCCAAATCCTGACACAGCAAAATTTGTTATAGTCCAGCCCCTGATCCAGCATCTTGTAGAACCTGTTTTTGCAGCAATAGATCTCAGTAGTGGTTTTCTGAAGACTTTATAAGTCTCTGACATGGTTCTGAAGGAATTTTGTCCCATTCTTTTTTTTTTTTTAGTGTTGCTTTGATTCATTGCGGTTTGCAGATATTAGTTTCTGTTTAGCTTTCTGAAGGTCCCACCACAGCATTTCAATCAGATTGAAGTTCTAGACTTTGGCTGGACCTTTCCAACACCTTTTCCAGCATTCTTTTCTTTTTGAAACATTCTGTTGTAAATTAGATTCCTTGTTTGGAATTGTTTTCTTGTTGCATCACGACCCAGTGTAACTAAACCAGTTTGGTTCAAGCTTCAGCATTCAGACAGATGGTCTCACATTTGAGTCTAGATCCTTTGGTCTGCAGAGGAGTTCCTGGTCGACTCAAGAACTGCAACAAGCCCAAACCATCAGCCCTCCACCCCCATGCCGACAGCTGGGATGAGGTGTTTGTGCTGATATGCTGTGTTTGCTGCTGTGCATTATAGGTAAACATTTGCATTTTGTCTTTGTCCTTTGGACCAAGACCAAAGGACATTGTTCTAGAACACTTGTGGTTCATTCAGATGAAAGTGTGCAAACCTAAAGGCTGCTACATCCTTCGCAAGAACTGAGAACATTGGTTACGTATTGTAACCCCAGATTCTATGAGTATAGGTGCAGCCCTTTAAGGCTATCGAGTTGTTCTCTTCCCAGGGCTGCAAGAAAATATTTTTATTCCCCTTGCAGCCTTGGTTTGGGAATTCCCTCACCAATCATTGCAATTTATCCCCTCATCCCCCCACCTACACTGAAAAGTGTCAAGGCTGGTGACGACAGAGACGAACCCAGAGCGCAGACTCATAGTAAATAAAGAAAACTAATTTATTAAAACAAAGAAAAACCAAAAACTAAAAGCTGACGTGGCAGCAAAAGCAGAAAACATAAACTAAATAAAGAGCTAAGGCGAAAACAAGTATAACCAGGAGCGGAAACGGGAACAGGAACAGGACAGGGAACTAACAGGACAGAAACATACAACATCAATGGACCAGTGGAGTAATGGAGAAAGTGACCGGGTTTTAAACAGAGATTTATATATTTTACAAAAGCAGTGATGATTAATACTTACTTTATTGAAAAACTTTCGTATGTCCATTTTTTACTGAACATTCTCCTGGTCTGCTCACTGAATGTTCATGCTGCTCTTAGCTGGCTCTGCTTGTAAACTTGCTAGCACTCTGGTATCACGGTTGCAGAGAAAACATGGACTGGAATCCATGTAGTGTAGGAGTACAGTTTGTTATTTGAACAAGTGGAATGGATCAGATAACGAAGTTTGTAGGGAAAACATGGAGTGGATTTCATGTGGTGAGGGAGTACTCTATATGAACAAGTGGAATGGATTTGATAACGACGCACCAAAGAGGATCTCTACCTTATGCTGTAAAGAAAAAGAAAACTGACAGATTTATGATCATATATTTGAGTTAATAATGAAATAATATATTGTTATTTATTTAAACTCATATTCTGGCCACATTATATTGAATTTTTGTAAAAAAAAAAAATAAAATAAAAATAAATTATTTTTTTTCACACCAAAATTAATTAGGGGGGTTTGAAAATATTTTAGGGGGGCTGAAGCCCTCCTAAAACAGGCCTAGTGACGCCACTGTCGACTTGTCAGGGAACACTAGTTTGTCGAAATCCCAAAAAACAATTAAGGTAACTTAAAAATGCTGTGCAGTAGATAGATTGGGATGATATATTTCTGGGAATAATCTCTGAAAAAGACTTTAGCTCCAAAATCAACTATAAATGTAATAAAAACTTATTACCGTGGATAAATTGTAACATTCTAAAACTAATGAAAGAGAGGGGTCTGAAAAATGTTATCAAAACCAAATCAGCAAATGCTATAAATGTGTTTACACATTAAGGAATAAAGTGGTGAAAAAAGTAAGAAAAGCTAAAGCTTCTTTTTTTTTCCTTTTTACTATAATGGAGCAGACGAATCAGGATTCCAAAACAATTTTGAATCAATGAAAACAACTGATTGACCAAAAAAAAAAATGTAGAAGTAAAGATAAATGGATAACTTATTTATATATATATATATATATATATATATATATATATATATATATAAGTCACAGGAAGTAGCAGGCGCCTTTCATTATTTCTTAGCTGACTCTGTATCTACTGTCACCTGGTGTTTTGCAACCAACAATAACAGTTTTGTCTAATAAATACTACAGAACCAGCTTTCAGTATCAGGAGTCTCATAGAAATTGTAGTTTTACAGAAACCTTAACCATTCAGAACAAACAATGTATTTCGTACAGATACTTTTGTGCTGAAGAGCTTAATTATACATTAAATACCTTGTGACAGCATGAATAAATCAATGCTGCTTAAAACACAGTGTAATCAGAACAGTGGCTATTTTCTTCCCCAGATCTAACAGACCCAGTGTAGAGCCTGATGTATATGTGTCAGTATTGTCAGAATAAAGAATAGAAGTTGTGCCAGAATATGAAGACTTTGGGGTTTTAATAGACTCTAAACTAACTTCTAAATCACAGGTGAAAAGGGTCTGCAGTTAAATCAAATTCAATATCTCTAATTTCCATTTTATAAAGTTTCACTAATTTATGTAAGCAGCTAAAGTGCACATGTACACTGTGGTCATTTCACATTATGTGGCAAATCCTGATACATTTGCACAAGTGCTTAATAATGTACAATGTCTCTGTTAAATTAACCAACAAAAAAGAAGAAGAAGAAGAAAAAAGAAATGCTGGCATTACCGCTTTTCTACTGGCACATATGTTTGCACACCATCCAGGACCAGAACAGACTTTGTTCTTGTTCAATTTTCTCTGTTCTTGAGAAGTATGTACCAAGATTGAGTCGGGCTGCCATGTTGTTTTTAGAGAGAAGAGGCTTTCTTCTGCAACCCTTTCAAATGAGCCATACTGGTTTAGCATGTTTCTAATTGTCCTGTTAAGATCTTTAACCTTTGAGATGGAGCACATTTCTCTGAACATTGCATAGTATGACATTGAGGGTGAATTTGCTGGGAAGATTGTCAGTTGCTCTAAATGTTTTCCACTTGTAAATGATCTTTCTTTCTTTACAATGATGGATTCTAAGTACCGTAGTTTGGAAATTATCTTTGACCCTTTTTCATATTGACAGGCAGCAACAGTTGCTTCTCTAAGGTCTTTGCTGATGTCTTTCTGCTTTTGGCATTGCATTAACACATATTAACACAAACTCCTACTTTTCTAGAGGTGGTCAGTTAATCAATACATTTGATCAGCAGCTTCCAACTGATCCTGCACCTCTGAAATCCTGTGGAAGCAGCAAGCCTAAAACTAGTTTTTCACATGTAGTTTTAAGCTTTATTTTCTGTTTAATAAATAATGTCACAGTTTTATCTGTTGAGTGTTTTTGTTCACTTGAGGTTAGATTAGATTATCTAATCTAAGATGGTAAAGACCAGATCAATTTGATTAGGTCCTGAAACTGGAACTGAAGGAGGGTGGAGTTTTTATTTGTCATCCCTGGCTCTGATGTCATTTGTGGATGTGTTTCAGTCATTTCTGAGTTTCTCGGATCATTTTAATCTTGTTTCTGCCTGTAATTTTACATGTAAACTAAAAGTTTTTGTTTGTTGATTAGATGCATGATTTATATCTCATAATGAATACAACTTAGCCTACTGTCAGATAAAGTGAAAAGTTTAAGTAGTGCTGAGTTGCTGCTGACCGCAGCGATCCACTGAAAGGAACTGGACTTCATTAAAGGAAGTAGAAACCGTCCACACTGTGGCTGAACCACTTCCCACTTTCTGACTTTGATTCACTCTCTGGGCTCACTTCCTCCTTCTGCAGCAGTGAAAGGTTTTTATTTTAAAAAGTCTGTTTACAGAGCAACAGCGACTGAAGAACGTTTGATGGAGAACGGACATGTTTCCACCACAGCAACAGATCGGTGCGTTAAATTAAGAATGATTGAGGAGTAGGTGAGAGTATTGATCGCTGCGGCAGCTTGTTTACGGGGCAACTAATCATTGTTTACATGTCCCTCACTGTTCCTGTTACTGAGCTGAATCTGATTATGTGCTTCATCATTGTTTATTTATTAGATGTTTATTAATAAGACAGAAATGTAGAAATGAAGACTAGATGGCAAGCCATACACAAACGGTCACTATGTAAAAATACTCAATTTTAACTACAAACTTCTTATTTCCCAATCAGCAGAAATTTTGATGTTCACACATGCTCTTTTTAAGTGTCTACAGTGTTTTGTGGAGAACAAGCTAAAAAGATTCAATAGGAATCAATAAGAGTTTGGGTGTGTGCACTCTGATCTATGACCTCTGGGAGATTTGAGAGAAATCAGTCCTACAGCAGAGAGAAACTGCATACAAAGTGGAAAGTTTGTGGGAGTGAGAAGAGTTTGCCAAAATGTTGTAAAGTTTAGACAGCTGATAAGTTAGTGTGACATATCATCAACTCTAAGATAAACATTTTGTGATAAAATTTGTGAAAATCCTCCAACTTCAACTGATTGTGTAAAAACTGGTACAGATCTGAAAATATCAGTTCAGTCATGCAAAGTCCAACTTTCTGTGACATAAAACTTTAAAGGATGTTTCTGCTGTGAAGTCTGTCTTAGCTGTAGAGCTCCAAACAGGACTGAATTTTAGTGCTCGCTGCAACTAAACACCACTGAGGTCTATGGGGGCATTTTTCAGTTTTTAGTGAATTTTGTCTACACTGTTTGATGTTCTGCTACCAAAAGTCACAGACCACTATTCGTGATTGAGATTCATGTTTGAAAATAGTTTTGTTTGGGTTTTTCTAAAACTGTGGGTGATATGAACCAAAAACTGTGACAGAAATGGACGAATACCAAGCGTATCATAATAAATGTGCCAATGCTTATAGACTGGTTATTGAACTGTGAGTTTAAAAAAATGTATGTTTTCTTAACAAGCAAACAGTGACCTTTAGAGAACATTCAGTAAATAATTGAAAGCAAGCAAACTACAGGGAACGTACCGAGAACAAAGTTCCTTACAGGACATCTGAAACATTTATAGAATCCTTCCCCAGAGAGCATCTTTAAGTTTGAGGGAATGATTCAAGTTTCCTTCATCTATCAACTAAAGTTTACATAAATAACTATTTGGAGATGTTCCATGAAGTAATATTGAACAGAAAACTTTTGTCATTTTTAGGAAACTTTTAGGGAATGTTTATTTAATGTTCCACCATATATTCATTCATCCTTGTTCTTTACACACTTTTCCGTTCAAGGTCACAGGGAGATGGTGCCTATCTCCAGAGGTCATTGTGAGAGATGCAGGGTAGACTTGGACAGGTCTCCAAACCAGCACAGGGACACATAAGCCGTTTTTCGATTATCGTGTGCAGCACTACCCGCCTCACCATAATTCGATTCTAAAAGGTTGCAATGATTTTCCATACAACTGAGTGCTGCCTGGATGTGGGCGAGATTGTAATAGAAAGGCTGTTCGACACTCCTCTGATGTCACTTTTTAATAATACCGAGCCATGGAGGTCATCAAGGTGATGTTATGCCTGGTCCTTGGTCTATGGTTAGTAATACACAAGTTAAAAGTGAGCCACTGAAGGCTTATACGGCTTACATTACAAATAATTTGAGAAAAGCAAGTTGGTGCAGTTGTAGAAAATGACAGTTTTGAAGCAGTTGCTGCCATGACTAATACAGCAATGTGGCTCCCTGGCCAACCAATGGCTGCCTACATGAAACCATTGACTCACCGCTGCTCACCTGGAACCTTGGCCAGGTAGGTCCTAAGAATTGAACTGAAAGTAGATCTGATCACCTAACAGAAAGCTTCTGAACCCATGCTAGATCAACTCGAGTAGGGCCAAGTCGAGCTCATGGGAGAAAGGCTTTAGAGAGAAGCGAGACAAACAGTCATTCACACTCTCACTTACACCTGGATAATTTAGAGTTACCAGTGAGCCTAACATGCATGTTTTTGGTCCAAATATATAACTTGTTTAAAAATGTGTCTGAGAAATGGAAATGGAGGGGCTTCGATTAGGTTTAACCAAGCTCCTGTGGTGGAGCACTCTCTCATTGCTTTTATCAGTCTCATCCAAAGTCGTTAGTCCTGTTTCAGGGAAACTACACTTGGACCACAGAAAAACAACTTTAGATTCAAACAATTCAGACTGTAAGATTTACATTTATTAACATAAATTAACATATAACAACTTGAACCACAGAACTCATTTCAGTTAGACACAAAGGAGAATTTATTACATACAGTCTGACCAGACCTTGAGTGGAGATTGCAATATTGAATTAGGACAATGATGAGTATTTTAACACAATACAGTCTTTGAATGTTAGGGATGTTAATTAGAGCCATCTCTAAATGAATATAAGGCGAAGAGTTATTTTACCCACAGGATCAAAGTGTGTTTAAAGTTTAGAGGTTCCTGTACAGAAAAAATTGGAGTGACTAATTTAGAGGAACAAAGATAATTTGGTTGAGTAGCCAAATTAAAGATTATGTTTTTCCTCTGAACATTGAGGAAAGACAAAGGTTGTTTAGCAAGCTGGCATTGAATTTAATTTCATAGCCAAGAAATCTACAATTCATTTGCTTAGTCAAAGAACGAGGTTCCTTACTGTTGGTCTAGAGCTGGGGTAGCAGGTTTTGTTGTCCATAGGCAAGGTTTCATGGGCGGGTCCTTCCTGAGAAACCAGACACAGTACTCTGATAACCGGGGGTCAGCCTGACAATCAGTTAAGTTCAGCAGCTCGACCCTAAGCTAACCTCAATCAGTGGGAGACGAGTCGTGGCTTTGGTGTGCAGTGTCTACTAATGTTTTGAGACTTATCTGTTTCCAGCCAGATAAGTCCTGGCTTTCTGGATGATAAGTGGAACCAAGAACTAATGACAGTAATTATTTACATGTCTAAACTAGGGATGATTTAAATACCAATCTTGTTTTGCTGTGATCAGTAAAATAAATGTAATGTTAGATTAATTCTGCCACTAAGAGTAACATGAAGAAAAGAGTATTTGACACAGATAAAAAGAAATCTGAGTTCATTTCTCTGGGAGGAAGCACTCAAAATCAACACAGAAGATAATTATAACTCTAAGCAGCTAAGCACTGAATATTATTCTGAACAAATTTCAGAGATATAATTTTAGCAGATGATTGTATCAAAGTCAAACTAAGAGAGCTTTGTACTCCTGTAGTCTAGTTCAGCTCAAGGAGCTTCATGAGACAACAGGTAAAGGTCAGTCATTAAAGTCTGGGTTCTGTTGGTCTGAGAGTCTGTTCTTACAGTTAGTCAGGCTCAGGAATGTGGTAACAAAAACCGTCTCTGTCATCCGAGGGAGGATGTCTGTGTGAAAGTAGTGTGTAGAAATGAAGGGGGCAGTTTGTCCATAGGAGGTCTTTGACCAAGCCTTTGCTGACCTGGTCTTGTCTTAACAGAGTCTGTGGACTCAGAACGAGATAAAGGTTAACATTACAGGCTTGAACAATGACCTAAAGCTGTCTGATAAAACTAATTTGATTCCTTAGGCTCTGAAAAATATGTAGGAAAGGGAAAAACTGTGCAAAGGGTTAAAATAAACTTCTTTTTTTTTGTAAATTACTAACCATGCACTAAATGTTCATGTGTTTAGAAAAGGCAACATGTGGTGCTAGGAGCCGCACTGTACTGAAATCTGCTGTATATATATGTTAACCTATGTAACTTTAATACCAATTTGCTTTTAGAACATTTATTAAAAAGAATATTACTACCCACCTCGAAGAAAGGTGGGCAATCATGTAATTATGTTTGTTTGTCTCTGTTAGCATATCTCATGAAACACTGGACACATTTTAAAGCACCTCTCAGACAGTAACCACTGTAAGAACATCAAGAATTGGAGTAAACCCAATTCAACATGGCTGGCAGAGCGAATCAATCTTAGTAAACAAAATAATAACTCTTTTTAGTTTTAAGGATATTGAGCTAAAATTTGGTGTGGTAGTAGCTGAGAGTCGTCCTCAACACATACTCTGAGCTCTGACATTGACATCTAAGGCAGCGAGTAAAATGCATTTCTTCAAGCAATGCTAGTTTTATTTTCTGTTTTTAATGTCTGTTTAAAAAGCTTGCTCCAATTTTAGCTGGAAATTCAAACCATTTAAAAAAAGTTTCTTTTTGTATTGATTGAACGGATGTGTCTGACTGCTGCTCTTTCTGCAGGTGATCCGATCCATGTTGATTATCAGTTTCTGGTGAAATCATTTCAGAGGCTGGAGTTCAGCTCTGTCTGAGTTTTTACTGGTGCAGCTCTCATTCTAACAGTTTATTTTGTTTATGCAAACACAATTACAATCTGTCTGTTGTGCATGTGTAAACATAAATAAGGAAATGTGTGACTGTGTTGAGTTGCGTATTGTCAGCAGGAAGCTGTGGGGTTGGTCTCATAAACATGAACAGGTCTCTGAAGGTGTTCTGAAGTTTGATGTCCTTCTGCTTGAAGTCGGTCAGATAAAATGACTGAGATGATTCAAAATGATTTTTAAACAAATGACTAACAACAATCTCTTATCTAAGGAGAAAAATGGTTTCCTGGAGGTTTGGATCAAAGTGTTTTTGTTTATCTTTTAAAGCTTTGCCATCTTTATGGAACAAAACATCCGAACAGCAGGACGTTTTAGAGGAAAGCAGAGAACAAGGTTTTTGTTTTCTGCTGTATTGATTTGTACATTTTCTCTTTGAGGACTTGAAGTGATGTTTTTAAAGGCTGAAAGTGTTGAAATGACCTTTAAGTTTCCAGGAAAAAAACAGTTTTTACTTTTTGACCTGTTAAATGTCATGTTGCATTAGCTACTGTAAGGCTGTTTGTCCTGTAACCATGGTGACAGGCAACAATCGATGCTGATGCTGAAGAAAAGCGTCCGAGTGACTCACATGATGCAAGATGTGTCAGAAAGGTTCTGTTGGACATCAGGACGGCTTCAGCATGAAAAGCTGAATAAAGTTAGCGTGTTTTTACAAATGTAAGGAGCAGATTATTTTTGTCTCCAGTTTATTTATTATTATAATTATTTTTATTAATGGAAGCTTTTATTTATCTGTAACGTTTGAAAAACTGCAGCCAGGTTTTAAATTTTTAGTTGTTTGAGGATAAATTTATTTTTTAACTCAGAGGGATTTTCTAATAGAATCTGAATCATTTCACCTGATGAATCTAATTTGTGTTTCTGTTCCTGTTTCCTTTTTAATGATTTCTCATAAATTTCTATAATAACTACTAATGTTTTAGTTTCAGTTTCAAGAGAAACTCTGATGAGAGGAGGCTGTGAGTTTTCGTCTCTGTGAAGCCGATCTGAATTTCATGAATCATCATCCTGTGTTGACGTGTGTTTCAGGGAACGTCCGGTGACCCGACCGCCTGAGCTGCTGTACCCACAGGCCGATGTGGCCGAGCGTCTGGCACTCGGTGGAAGCGACGACGCCATGACAAACGGCCTGAAGCCGGATCTGCAGGCCGCCAAACGTCTCGCCAAACGCCTCTACAACCTAGACGGATTCAAGAAGTCTGACGTTGCTCGAAACCTCAGCAAGAAGTCAGTGTGTTTGTCTTCTTCTGTCCTTTTCTGTCCACTGGAACAAGGAAATTATCCCCTGCCACCTTTGTGTGTGTATTTGATGGACTGGTAGAAAAATATCCCATGAACTACAGGACAAATTAATGAAACTCTGAAAGTAGTCACTGGATGTTGATGTGGACATCTATAACCAATTACCTTTTGAAGTCATTCCAATTCAAGATGGCTGCTATAGACAACTGACCTTAGAAAATACAAAAGTTGCTCTAATTCAGTCAGTTTTTCAGATATTAAGCTAACATTTTGTAAGGTAGTAGCTGAGAGCCAAAACATACTCTGTGACTCATCGTACAAGATCTTTGTTGATAGCTTTGGCATTAACTGCTAGACTCAATCTTGTTTGTTAGCAAAATATCTGGACAGAATTTGGGCAGATTTTTGAGCACAAACAGATCACACAAGATTTTGCAGATTTACATGACATCACGCATAACAATATGTTCAAGGTTCAAAGATTGTTTTCCACTAAAATGTAATTTCCAATTTATTTAAAAGTTAAGGTTAAGTTGGACTATAGTGCTGTAAAATAAATAAATTGTGTAGAAAACAGTAAAAAAAAAACACATCACTGTATTAAAACTGTGTTAAACAAAACAAATTAAATAAAGTCAATAAAACAGTCTAAAAGGGTTAAAATGGAAAAAAAAGGAAAATATTCTAATTTCAAGCACAAAACAAACTGGTGTCCAGCTAAAATATCAATGTTTGTTTATAAAAGTAATGTTTGGAATATGAAGGGAATATCGTTTTCTCTCTACACTTTTGTAAATGATTTAAAATAATACTTGATATGTTTTAAACTTTAACCTACGTACGTCCTCTTAATGTTTCTGTTTGCTGTTCTGTTTCTGCAGTAACGAGTTCAGCCAGTTGGTGGCGCAGGAATATCTCAGTCACTTTAACTTTACGGGTCTGACCATCGACCAGGCGCTCAGGTCAGTTCTCTTCCTGTTAATGTCACACAGAATTAAGAATCACTTACTATTGATCAATACCTGATCAAGTTAATCATCATAAACCTGATTGAGTGGAACCCAAAGAAGAAATCTGTTGGCTAAAACATTATGAAATGAGTTGTTCTGAGTTTATCTTCATACTTGGAAAATGTTTGATAAGCTTTTATTTTGAAGGAGTACTTGAACTGAAACTTTCTGCTCAGAGGTTTCATGTTAAAAGCTTACTTTGGTGTTTCTCTAATCTTAGTGGTTAACCTACACCAAACCTAACCAAAGTGGCTCTGAAATTGGCTGTTATTTGTTTGTTTGGAGGGTTTGAAAATAAAATGTTCGTTTCATGGGTGGAATAAGAGATTTCCCGTCAAGTTTAAAACTGTCTTGTGAACCCAAAATAAAACGGTCTCATGGCTTTGTCTGGTGAAATTGTCACTGAATGTATCTCCTTTCATCTTGTAGAGCTTGTTTTGCAGCAAAACCAGTACAATGTTGTTTTTACACTCAACATTGGAAAATTTATAACGTTTCCAGGAGACCATTCACGTGGAAACTGGGATTAAGAACTGCTGTTGTAGTTTCTTAGCACGCAGCCTTTTAGCATTTCTCACCACCTTGCTAAACCTGGTCTTGACTCTCTGTATTTGTCCTTATCCCCTCTCTTAAACACCTCCTCCATCTGCCACCTCAGGGTTTGTCATTGTTCTAACTCACTCTGGTGCATGTTGGTATAGATCTGTCCTTGCAGAAGCTGACGTACAAGGTCACAGTCTCTGTGTATTTATCCAGACTGTTGGTGGCAAATCTAAATACATCCCAGTCCATATTGTCTAAGCCTGCCTGTAGATTCCTCCACAGCCTCACTGTTCCACTTTTTCGCAGTCCTTACTCCAGACTTGGAAAGCTTGAGCTTCTGTTTTACGAGGGAATCAGGTGAATCATGGTGTGATCTGTGTGGCGCAGGGGATGCCATGACAGGCATCTTTGGCAATCATGTAGCAGTGATGATCTAGTGTCCTTTTTTCTCCTCTCTTGTCTGGCATTTAATAAACTGTTTCTATTTGGGGAGTTCTTGAGTGAGGTCTCCTCTGTTAAAGTCACAGAAGACAATAAACAGAGTTCAAGGTTGTGTCAAAAGCTTTTGTCTTAAAAATCTTGTTAAAATTTCATCCCATCTTCAGGATCTTGTCTCGTCTCATGAGCTGAGTGTCTCGCTACACATCTACTTCATGTTGTTTGTTTGTTTGTTTATTCAGGATGTTTCTGATGCAGTTCGCTCTGATGGGAGAAACTCAGGAGAGAGAACGAGTCCTTGCACATTTCTCCCAGAGATACAGACAATGTAACCCCGAGACTCTGTCCACCGAAGGTACCTGACTCTGTCTCACCTGTTTGTCACTTGTCTGTGTCTCACCTGTCTATGTCTCACCCATGTCTTTGTCTCTCAGACAGTGTCCACACTCTGACGTGTGCCATCATGTTGCTGAACACAGATCTTCATGGAAATGTGAGTCTCACTTTTTATCTTTGTAAATTCTTCTGTAATTGAACTTTTAAGGGAAAAAAAAGGCTGAGATTTAAAATCCTGTTTACAAGCGTGTCCTGGACTCACAGACTGTCTCAAAGCAACATTAAAATATAAATCACACGCAAAGAAACAAGATAAAACATCACAGTTAACATAAAAGATCATTACGTCTATTAAGAATAAAAACTAAAAGGAGTCTAATCAGGCACTCAGTAAGTTTGTTCGCCAGTCCTCTGAATCAGTAACAGAAATCATTGAACATTTACGTCCAGATTTATGTAAAATGAGTTTAAAGTGAGATGAGTTTTTTCAGATTCAGCTGTTTCTGGAGTTGGTTTTAAAAGTGAGGGGCAGAAGATTTCAATGTTTTCCCCCAAACTGGGTCTGAGCTCTTAGTCCAAAGGAACAAGTCATGTCAACTCAGGAGCCTCCTAAACTTTCTAATAGGATGTAGGTTTGTAGAGAACACCAAGAATGGGTTTTGTAAACAAGAAAATATGAATTTTTAATCTTTGAAAGGATAAATCAGAGCATCACAGCATAATAAGTCAAGGTTTAAGGGTTTGTATTGAATCTTAAAGGTCTGCGTTACACTGCATCAACAGCAGGTAAACACTGTGAAAAAGCCAGCAAATAAACTATTTCCATAAGAAAGACATGAAGGTAACAAACAAGTCTTTTGTTACCCTCAAAAAACAAAACAAAACAAAACTTGATTCTAAAAAAAGAAACTGAGTTTTTGCATCCGTTTTTTACCAGCTGTTGGTCCAAGACATGAAGGAAAGAAAATATTTATTTAATTTGATGAGACCTGACCAACATTTACATCTATTAGGAGCTCCAGCTTCAAATGAAGCTGCAGGGTTTATTGTTTTTAAACATCAACATTCTTCTTCCTAGAAAATGTAATTATTTTAGTCCTGTTAAGTTCTAAAATGTTTAATTTACAGTATTTATTGTCTAAAAATCTGTCACTATGAGTGAAATGTTTGTTCCAAAGTTTGTTGGAAAGTTGTTTTTTATACAATTTCAATGTCAGTTTCTAAAAAAATAAATAAATAAATTTAAAACATATTTTTAAATATCCATTAACAAAGTTGAGGGCCAAAAATATGCCAAAAGAAATCTATTTTTAATGAGTTCAAAAAATACAGAAATGTCTCTAAACATTATAAATTTATTTAACTCACTGAAAATATAAGAAATAATAATTAAATATGCTAAAATTATTAATGCTGACATACTTGAACATTTGCTGCATCTGTGTCATGAAAAGAAACAAAAGGTATTTTATATAAAATGTAATTATTTAGCTTTTCCTAATTTAAATACTTTAGATTAACATCAATAAGTATGAAGTGTGTATTTTGATACTTAGCAGCTGTAATGTTGTCTCTGAAGTGATGCACTTGTTCATCAAATTATAGCTTAAGGAAGTGAGCACTGTTACCGTGACAACCAGCAAACAGATCACACACAGCAACAGGCCTGAACGTTTCCTCTGTATGTGAGAGCAGAAGTGATGAGATGACTGTATGAAGCTGAGACTTAAAGGCCCTGAAGACCTGGTTTATGCCTGAGAATTAACGAAACCATAGTTTTCTTGGAGGTGACGTAAACACAACTTCTCTTTGTGCAGAACGTAGGAAAGAGGATGTCCTGCAGTCAGTTTATCTCCAACTTGGAAGGACTCAACGATGGAAAAGACTTTCCAAAAGATCTTCTAAAGGTACAACTGTCTCACTCAGACAGGGACACATACTAATATCCTAAAAATACAGAAATACAGTGCCTATAAAACGTATTCAACCCCTTGGATGTTTTATGCTTTTATTGCTGTCATAAATCAGTCTTGGTCAATAAAAATTGACCTCCTTTACAAAAACATTTTCAAAAAAACGTCTTCAATGTCAAAGTTTTTTCAAATTTCTACAGAATAATACCAATTAAATAAAATATCTAATGTAAGAGGAGTGACTGCATAGATATTCACCCCCTTTAAAGCCACTAATTCAACCCAGAGAAAAGATTATTAAAAGGTACAAGTCAGGGAATGGATCCAAAAAGATTTCCAAGGACCTTAACATTCCAGAAGTTCTGTTAAACCTGTCATCAAGAAATGGAAGGAGTATAGGACATGTGCAAATCTACCAAGAGCAGGTTGTCCTCACAGACTGAGTGATTGTGAAGAAGGAGAACAGAGAGAGAGACTACCAAGACACCTGGGAGCTCTTTCAAGGAGTTCCAAGCTTCAACAGGTGAGATGGAGAGACTGAGCTACAACAACTGTTGACCAGGTTCTTCATCAGTCTGAGCTTTATGGGAGAGAGGCAAAAAGAGAGAAAACTCAGATTAAATCTCAATTACAGTTTGCCAAACTTTATTTAATGATTTATGAGATTTATACGAGTTTTCTTAACAGTGGCTTTTTCTTGTTCAGCCCTTAGTATTTCTCAAGCTTCTCATGCTCCTTCTTCCTAATGTTATGGTCTCTTGGGACTGGTACATCTATCACAACTGCTTTCTTCTGTATCTTATCTATCACCACAATGTCCAATTGGTTAGCCATCACCTATTTGTCAGTCTGGATCTGGAAGTCTCACAGTATCTTAGCCCTGCCATTCTCCACCACTTTAAGTTGAGTCTCCCACTTTGACTGTGGGTCCTCTAGTCCATAGTCTGTACAGATGTTCATGTACATTATTCTACCCAGTTGATGATGGTGTTCCATATACACTTTACCTGTCATTCATTTTACATCCTACTAGGGCTGCTGTATCCTATTGTATTCATAAGTCATATGATATCCTTGAGAACACCTAATCCCTAATTGCTTCCCGGGTGCTTCAATATCTGCCCACTGCTCCACTTATACATATCTCACATGTGCGATGGGTCAAATGCAGAGAACAAATTTTGTCATTGTATGCGCCCATACAATGATGTCAACATATGATAGTTACTTGTTTTTTATGTGTTGTACTGTCTCAGTGGCATCTTTTCACAGCCTGCATCTCGGGTCCTGTGTGCAGGGGTGGAAATTAAAAATTTTGTCCACCCGTCATTTTTTACCAGCCACTCAAATATTTTACCAGCCACTATTTTTTGTTGTGACAAAAAGTTATTTCATATGATGATGATGGAGGTGGGTGGAAGCAGTTGTGGTGCCCTACAAGCTGAACAACACCTCTTTCTGGACACTGCATGGAAATAACTAGATTTTTCTTATTTT
>NC_051451.1:6654970-6657095 GCF_001649575.2 Kryptolebias marmoratus
TTTTTCTTCTTGATTTTTATTGGTGGTTGGTAAACAACTGAAGGAATCAATACCGCCACCAACTGGTAAAGAGTGTCTGCTAAACTTTTCTCCTTCTTGCATTTAGCAGCAATTCGAGCACATTGCTGCCCCCTATATGTCAAGAGGACAAATAACACCTTTTCTGTTTAAATTGCCAACCCGCCACAGTGGCGTGTGTGTTGATCAAATTCACACGCCACTTCAAATATTTACCCGCATTTGGCCAGTGGCGGGTGCTAATTTCCACCCCTGCCTGTGTGGTATGATAGACCCCAACCTCTATTACTTTTGTGCTGCCATGATTAGTTCCTCTGTGCTGTCCTTCAGTCCAGCCCTTTCTAGCCAATGGAAGGATTTGTTGATATCAGCCACTTCCTCAGTCTGCCGGTGGTACATGCTGTGCAGGGGCTTATCTTTCCATGATGGTTCCTCTTTCTCCTCTTCCACATTGGGTTTCTCTTCTGCCTGAGACAGTCACTGTACTCCAAGATCTTGGGTGTTTGATCCTGTATAGTGGCTCTGATGGTCACTATTCCTCTGCATCCCTCCATTAACTTAGTGTACAGTCTCATGGTGCTGGACTTACGGTGAAACCCTCATTGCCTCTCTGGAACACCATTCAGCTGCACTTATCAAGTCTGAATGATATACCAATGTCCTTGCTGTATATCCTGGTGAGGTAGATCATTGAGTTGATGTCTCGCTCACTTTTGGCATACAGCTTGATGTCATCCATGTAGAGGAAGTGACTGGTGACTGTTCCACTTTGGAACCGGTATCCATAGCCACTATTTGCAATGATCTGTCTGAGGGTATTCAGGCCCATGCAGAGCAGGAGTAGGGACAAAGTATCACCTTGGTATATGCTGCATTTGATGTTGACTTATGCAATAGGCTTTGAATTGGCCTCTAAAGTTGTCTTTCACAATTCCATTTAGTTCTCCTGTTGATGTTGTACAGTTTCAAGCACCCCAGTATCCATGTGTGGGGCATCGAGTCATAGGCTTTCCTGTAGTGAATCCAGGCTTGTTTGTCTGATCTTACAGTCTTGAGCTACAGTTCTGTTAACGAGTAGTTGGTGCTTGGCTCCCCTTGTGTTGGTGCCAATTCCCTTCTGTGCCTTGCTCATGTATTGACCCATGTGCCCATTCGTCTTAGCTTCTATGATGCATGACAGGAGCTTCCATGTTGTACAGAGGCAGGTGATTGGCCAATTGTTGGATAGAATTGCCCCTTTCTGGGTGTCTTTCATGATCAATACTGTCCGGCCTTGAGTCAACCACTCAGGGTGGGTCCCTTCCATCAGTAGCTGGTTCAGTTGTCCTGCTATGTGTACATGGGAGCACTCAGTTTCTATAGCCAGGTGTGGATCATGTCAGGCCCTGGTGCAGTCCAGCTCTTCATTTCTGAGACTCTGTCTTAGATCTCTGCCACTGTGATAGATTTTGATTCTTGCTCAGGGAGATCATTGTGTTCAGATCTTAAATCCTGAAGCCATGGGGAATTATCATTGTGTGATGCCTCCTTCTCCCATATATTGCTCAGTCTCAGCTCTGGGTGGATCTACGCTCTTGTTATTACCCTGCCATTGAGAGTACACTCTGGATAGTGTGGTGGAGAATACCCTGTTTGTTCTCCTGGCTTCTGCTTTTTTAGTGTACCTCTTTAGACATGTAGCCAGAGCGTTTGGGAGTTTCTAGAGCAGGGGTAGGTAGGTACATTTATTTATATAGCACTTTTCAGCACTAGGCGACTCAAAGTGCTTTACAACACAAGAACAAAATTACAGACAAAGTTACAGAACATGATAATGACAGGTACTAATTGTCTAAATAAGCTAAGCTAAACCAACAAATCTAAGCATGACTAAATGTACAGAACTAAACTAAGCTAAAACTAAAACTAACGGTACCGAACTATCTAAAAGTACCCCAGGCCCGCTATACAGCCGAAGTAAAACCAGACATATCTAAACATGAGCTAAGACAGTCAAAAATAGTAGCTAAACTAAACAGATCTAAGCATGACTAAATGTACAGAACTAAACTAAGTGTACAGGAAGATAAAGCTAAACTAAACAGTACCGAATTTCTAAATGGTACCT
>NC_051451.1:6658101-6677152 GCF_001649575.2 Kryptolebias marmoratus
CAGGCTTCTGCAGAACATGAAGAGGTGATTTAACCACTGAATCAGGTGTGTTGGAGCAGGGAAACAAGGAAAACATGCAGGATGGTGGCCCTCAAGGACCAGGATTGGACACCCCTGTTCTAGAGCCTTAGGTATGGACAAATTGTGGTATTTCTGTGGTGGATCCTTTTTCAATGCACCTTTCTGTTGCTCTGACAGCTGGCTGATTTCTCTCTGAGATGCATTGATCTTATCTTCCAGCCTCCTCCTCCCTGGGAGACAATGCTTCTTATTGCTTGTATGCTTGATCTTATAGCCAAGTATGATAAGTCCCATGGAGGTCATGGATTACTGTTGCTGTGGTGTATACCAGCTTATTGGTCTCTGTGATGGTCAGTCAGGATATTTAGCAGTGCTTCATTCACATCTTCTAGCAGACATTTAGAGGGTACTTTGTTACTTAGCCTTGGCAAGGGGTGCAGGTCATAGGTATTTTGCCTTGTCACAGTATTATTTCTCAGGTCAGCTGCCCTTGTATTCAGTTTCTCGAGGCTTATCAATTGGGCTTGGTACTCATACTCGGATGGTGGGGATGATGGTATCTCCGCCCTGATCTTTCTTTGTAGCGTCGTTATAGTATCTCGTCAATCTCTAAGTGTGAGGTTTCGCTCTTGAATGTTGGAACACTGGGTTTGAAGTTGTTTTGTAGTCAGTTTGGATGATGGGTTTTTATAGTTTCCACATCCTTCCCATATCGCCCATCTCTCTGGGTTTGCTCATATAGTAGCATTCCAACAGTGATGAGTTATCTGCCCTTGTCCAAGAATGTCTTGTTTCAGTACCCCATTTATTTATCAAAATGTCTTGGTTCCCCAACATCTGATGTTGACCATAATAATCTGGGCAACGTCCAGGCTGGTATGCCATCATTTATGTGTGTCAAGCTCATTATGTAACTTAGGTTGGTGCAAACACAGCTGAAAATCTGTTTTTAAAAACATCTGAAGTGCTAATATTGTAATGACAATGGTTTAAAAAGTTTTTTGGTAACTCTGGTACATTTACATTTATTTAATGTTCATTAATGTACAATGTCCTTGTTAACAAAGTATTGATTATATATTTTGTAATTTGTATGAAAATACTTTTATCAAATGAATATCATAAAAAATGTGTTGTTCTGAAAGTAAACTTGACCTTGATAGCAAAAATGTCATCATTATCTAGAAATGTCTCCATAGTCCAAATGTCCTTATTATGAAGGTTTCAAACCAGTCCTCACAATGTTTGAAACACATGAACACACACACACTTACACAACTATGTGCTTTCAAAATTTCTATTATAGGCTTGTTTATTTTCTCAAAACACAAACTTTAAACTGGTCATTATCCTCAAATTTAAAAACTTTGTCTTTAAAACCTTCACAATCTGTTAGTCTGAGGTGCTCACAATGCAAGTAACAGTCTCAGTGGTTGTTGGTGTGTGACTGTCAAGAAATGAAAAGTAGACGTGAATTAATTTCACTTCTCATGACTGCTGGGCTGAAGTGTGTATGTGTTAGTGTCTATATAGATATGTGTGTGTGCATGTATATTAGTGTGTCAGTCTCCCACTCTTTTGCTTCCATCCTGGTTTTTCCACCTCAGCCTCGGAGCAATCAACATGAGTCTGCCTTGCCTTTTCACCTCCATCGTCATCCTGATCATCATCACGCCTGCCTGTTAATGTGTTTGTGTGTGCATTTGTGTGTGTGTGTGTGGAGTGTTTCTTCCCTCCAGCTCGGCTGGTTGATGCAGCCGAGAGTGTGTGGGCAGCAGCTCTGACTGGCTGAGAGGCAGAAAAACAGCAAGTTCAGAACAAAAAAAATGTAATAATCTCACTCTCTAAGTGCTGCTTGTTGAAATATCTCCGTCAGATCTGTTTTTAAAGAAAGGAGGACACGTCTATGAAGTCAGTTCAGATTTAAAACGTCTTCCTAGCTGCAATTTTTGTTTTTTTAGAGTCACAACTGAACACGTCAACATCTGTTAAAATGTAAAATTGTTGCCACTAATTAAAATATGGGTTTAACATAAAAATAAAAATAAAAAATTTTCAAAACATAAAATTGGAGAAGCACTAAACTTTTAACATTATTAACATTCAAAATGTGCAATAAAACTATATTCAAGACCTAAAATGGCAGTATTGTAATATCTTTCATCAAACTATTCTTTCTTTGAGATTCTGTAAAACTTAACTTTTGTTTTCACTTGACTTAAATATTTCATAGGTTAAGTCTTTATTTCTGACTCGGAACAGTAAATGATTGAGAATCAAGACCTTTATTCTGCCCTTGGTCAAAATTAAGAAATTGACTCATATTTATTAGACTCATGTTTTATAATGAAACCTCTTCTTTAATCAATTTATACAACAAAATAAATAATAAATGAAAAATAAACTTTTACCCCTCAATGGGTAATTTGATTTATGGTGTACCACAGAGATGAGTTCTTGGTGCCAAATGTTTTACATGTTTCCTCTCATGTTATTCATGACCATAATATAAAATACATTACCATTATTTTGGTATACTGTAGTTAAAAACCTATAGATCTCAGGAGGCTTGATGATTTCACAGCTTTTTTTTTCTGACACTAAATTCTGGAAAATCTGAAGTTTCCTTAAATCCAGTGGAAACCAGCTCTGTTGGTTCTAATTTCAGCAGTTTTATTGACTGAGTCTTCTGCAGCGTTCATTACGTACCCTGACTTTTTTGAAATGAAAAAAGCCACCTTCCACAGATCTAATTGTACAAACCTTAGCAACAACCTCAACACTGATGATTTAATCTACATCTTTAAATTAGGATAATAGATAGATAGATGAGTTATTATTATAGTTACTGTTTTTTGTTTGTTGGGTTGGTTGGTTGGTTAAAGGGGACCTATTATGCTTCCTTGAACAAGTTGGGATACAAAACATCTTCATTACATTTAATACACAAAATCATCCTCAAATATTGAGATTTAACCTGATCAGTTCTGCCTGTTTTGAGCTCATTTCAAAATGAGCGGTTTTAGGGCTATGTCATTTTTATGCAAATTAGCTGCTGTTGGTCACGCCCCGTAACTCAGTGTCCCATCTGAAAACATAGAAACTCACTGAAGGATTAAACACTGTGGATCTGACACACATTTATATCGTTATTAATTCACAAAATAATAATAATAGTTAAGAAAAGAGGAATGAAATAAGGCCAGGATCAGCAGCAGCAGGGTCAGTCTGGTCAGATGCAGCACCTCCTCCTCCAAACCTGGAAAGTGTCCATGCGGCTGCCTGGTAAAGATTAGTTTTATTTTTTTTTCTCCAACTTTTCTTGTCTTTTATTAACATAGTTCTAATGTTAGTTTAGACAAACCTGCCGTGACTTTATCAGAGACGTACGTGTTTCTGGGACAGGTGAGCTGTTCAAACTACAACTTTCTTTGGCACAAGGACATTGCCATCAAAAATAAAATGAAGCCACACAACTCTGTTCTCCGTGACTAGGAGAGCATGCACATGTTCTATATTGCAGCCAACAACAGAACATTTTCCTTTTCCAGCAGACATTGTTCAGCGGTAAAACCAGTAGAACTAATGTGACGGTCTTGTTGTAATGAAGTGGCTGGAGCTCCACTTGGGTTTCTAGGTGAGGGGCTGGGCTCGACTTGGGGTTGCTAGGTAACAGGGATTGTGACACAATAATCCAGAGGTTTTTAAAACAGCTTGTTTTGCAGACACCAGAAAACAATTAGGCTACTTATTGTCAAAAAACGGCTTGGTAGGATTGTTTTGTGCTTGGACTGTTTCTAGAAGCAGTAGATACCCAAATGAAAGTACAAAAACATGCAAAATGTGAATTTTGCATAATTGGTCCCTTTTAAGTGCTGTAGCTCTAGATGTTTTCTGAATAATCTCTGCTATCCAGAAAATGAAGAAAAATCAAAAATGCAGTTCCATTCAATTTAGGAATTAAACTCCTGATTATGGTGATTTAAAAAAGTTTACCTGAAAAAAAACAAAACAAGCAGCATTGTCTGTGGTTTCTCCTTATTTCATAAAAGCAGCTTAACTTCAACACACCTGCACTGTTGAGAGTCTGTACCTGACGCATGTATTTTCCACACTGAGACTGAGTAATTACAGGACCATGAGAAAGTTCTACTTTTACTGCAGGAGGTGTAGAAATCTTAATTTGTGATTTGTGCTGGCAAAATAAGTCAGAATGAAAATATTGATTTTTGTCATAATTGAGGTTTGTGTAAAAAATTAGTCCATAAAGACAAGGTCCTGCAATACCAATAAATAACAGCATATAATCCTCCTAATCTACCTTTAAATCAAAGGTTTTTTTTTACAGGTATGTATTCAGAAATAACCCTTTTATTTCTAATCTTTTAATTTACTTTGAAATTTACCATTTTTCTCTGCCAGATGCCGTAGCACCAGGAAATTCCCTTGTTATAATATTTGGCATCTGTGAAGTTTGGGCATTCCCCCTTTATAAATATAGGGCTGGAAATCTCACTGACATCTTTCTAGACCAATAACAATCAAGTTTTGAAACCAGAACTCTCATGAACAAAACTAGCCCGTTGCCAAGCCAGGTGATACATTGCCAAATTTCAACAAACGACAGATTTTTTTTTTTTTACGCTTTTGCGATGGACAGTTTGAAAATAATAACTCCCTATTGCAAAATTCCTCATGGTGACTCATCTCATTTTGCCTGCGCAGGTAACATTTAGCTGTAAGCAAAGATAAACAAAATGTATTAATGCAAATTAATACACATCACCATAGCTACATATATCCATCCATCCATTTTCCATACCCACCTGTTTCTGTGTGAGATGAGAACCGCAGGGTATGGGTGGGGCTACGATTTGGCAGGAGTACAAACTGATGAGCATCTATTAACTATTGAAAGAAACTAAAAGATAAGCTTTTTTACTGCTGACTTAAACGTTCTGCATTGTTTTGTCTCCTCTCACCTGGATTTTGTTAAACACTTTAGGCTCCCTCTTTTGTCCCCAGTTGGTTCAGAACGCTGCAGTCAGACTCATCACTGGGATTAAAATGGATGAAAACATTAGTGGCGCTGTGTTCGGTTCCATATTGATTTTTAAAATCTTCCTGCTCACATTCAAAGCCCTCAGTGTCCCAAATACATCTTACATTTATGTACCTAATGTGTTTCTTCGTGACTCTCTTAAATTAAAGACTCCATTTTAATTTAACTCTGTGGGACTGAATCCAGATAAACTCAGTTTTAAAACTTCCTAATTCAGAAAACTTTCAGCAGTTTCTGAAATGTTTATCGCAGCAATCTTTATTTTAAACATTTTTTTTTTTACTACAAATAAGTTTAACAAAAACATGAGAACTTAATATGCGGTCCGTCCAACACTAAATGTTTTGATGTTAACAAAAGTAAAAATTTGAGATAAATGAGGTAAATGATAAATACTGGATTAGCTTTAATACACATAAGCACAGCTATAAACTCTCATCCGTTTTCTGTTCCCACCTGATCCTGACATGACAGCCACTGGCTTCGAGGTGGGCTACAGTTTGATTATTTTATCCAGACTCTCAGAAAAAGATACAATATAAGTTTTCCTTCAGGAAAGAATAACTGGAACAACTTAAAATGTAAAAAAATATTTTAAATGTTAAATAATTAAATAGAAATAAAAAATATGGAAGACAGTTTTTGAAAGTATGATTAATTTAAATAACTGTTTATTGAAAATAAATAAATGCAACAAAAATATAATAAAATTTAACAATATATAATAGTCTTTAAATATATACAAAAATGAATGCAAACAAAATACAAATAATAAAATAATTATATGAAAACAAAAAATGAAAATAAATATGAAACCGAATACAAATAAAGTATATAAATTAGTTTAAAATGTATAAACCAAACATAAATTAGAAAGAGCACCATTTCTATTCTTTATTATTTGTTAGATTTTCTGCAAGTTTGAACTGTGAATCAAAGATGAAATGTGATGATTTTATCAGTTATTGAATAATTAGAGCAGACAGCTGAATTCTCTGCTGTTCTTCGTCTCTCAGCTGCATTTACATTCATCTCATGATTGACAGCTCCAAAGAGAGCAGGAGGCGGGCTTTGGCTCCTGTTCCTGGACTCTGATTTGCTGCTGCAGCTCAGAGAAAATGCGCATTGCGAGGAAAAAAAAAAGAGAGACTGAGAGGAGGAGGGAGGGATGGAAGAGGGGGAGGGAGGGTAAATAGTCCTCAACAGTTCAGAGTCTGACGAGGAGGAGGAGGAGGAAGAATCAGAGGAAGAGGAGGGGAGGAGGACTGAGCTCACCTGATCAGACGGAGGGATTCTCCTGCAGGACGAAGACAACAACGGACAGAGAAGAAGAATAAGGGAAGAAGAGTCAGGGGAGTTAGAGGACGAAGAGATCAACAGCTGAGGAAGAGGAGGAAGGGACTCTCTCTCTATTTAGGGTGCAACAGGAAAAACTTTCCTCCTCTTTTCTCCACCTTCATCCCTCCATCATCCCTCCTCTGCCTCCCTGTCTGCCTGTGTGGGTGTGCTCCCACCCTCTTTTTCTTCTTCTCTTCTTTTTTGGATGTGAGAGGAAGCTGCGTCTCCTTCGTCACGCAGATTTATTTTGCAGTCCAGGGATTCTCCTCCTCATCGCTGCGTCAGGACGAGAAGTAGCTGCAGCTGCAAGTTATTTGAATTTTTTTAGATGTTTTTGTCTGAATGTTGTGATCGGACGAATAACTCGTCACCGTCTGCAGATCATCGAGGGATTGGACTGTAATCTATCACCAGGACAGTTCAGAGTCTCTGTGATGAAGAGGATCTGAAGGAGCTGAGGGTCGACTCTGATATCATCCGAAAACTACAAGAATCAGTTTCAGCTTCTTCAGAAAGTCTGATAAAACCTTTAACCTATCACAGAAAAATGTATGAACAAATCTAAAAAAAAAAAGATATTTTATATAAAAAAATCCTTTAAATGTCCTAGACCTCAAATTATTAAACTCTGAATAGTTGTATTATTATAATTTTTATTTGGATCATTGGTCAATTTTTTTTGTCTTTTCAGCAGACATTAACTAATTTCCTACTTTTAAAAAGTATTTTTTTCCATTTATGCCAACGTTTGGTGGAAAAATTTGCCTTGAAGACTAATTTACAGTTTTCAAAATACTAAAAAAAAAAATATATATATATTATTTTTTAAAGTGTACTTTTTATAAAAAGTCTTTTGAATCACCTTAATTGGCAATTTCTGCTTTAGAAAATCCAAAATAGAAAATTGGCATAATTAGTCGTAAAATGAGTTTTCTTCATGTTTAAATTCATAAACAAGCGTAGAAGACAACTTCTCTAATAAAGTTCAGTTTATATTTTTACAGAATTTTCTTTTACAGTTCTTTTTGGTGATTAGTTTTCATAAACAAATATTTGAACAATAATCGATCCTTTTCTGAACTACAGAATAATATGAACCTGTATTTATTTGTCTTCTGAAGAGCAGCAGATTTGTTTTTTCCACCTGCAGCATTCAGACTCAAAGGAATTGCTGCTGTTTTTATGCATATGAGAAGAAGTGGATCCATAATACATGAGGCCCACTCCTCTGAGGACACGATCAGTCTAGCTTAAATTAGTCCGCTCAAAACTATCTGTCAGACTATTTTTAATGCCCACAGCTGGTTCTTCTGCGGCCTGTTGGAGCTGAAGATTCAGCGTAACATTTCGTTTTGGGGAGGGATCACATTAGTCCCTGTTAGAACCACATTTTCTAACCTTTGGACCTATTGCGGTTCAGTCAAACTCTTTGTAAACCAACTGACTCGCCACGATGATTGGAGTCAACAGCATCCACTCATCAGGACGCATGCGCTCCCGCTCGCTGTGCTCTGTCCGAACTGGGCGGGACTCGAAGGGCTCGGATGCTTTCAGGTATCCTAGAGCGCCGAGGTCCCGCTCCCTGAAGCCACTGGCCTTCCCGGACCTGCTGGGGAAAAGTCAGGATGGACATCAGCACCCACAGAACCGCAAGAAGAAGGTAGAACCTGGAAACCAACAAGCTGAGGTTTATGTGTAGAAAGTCAAACATGCAATAATGTTTGTGTTCAGCTTAGAGTTCAAATCATCAGAAACAATTTTCTGACTTTACATTATTCAGTTTCATGCTTCATAACTTTTTATGGAAACATCATAGCACTGTGTTTAAAAGGAATTGAACTCAGACAACATTGACTGTTTTTTTTTTTGTTTAGAAATGTAAAAAACTCCTGAAGTTCACTTCAGAAGTAAACAGAATTTAAGGTATTGCTGTTTTGATAAACATTTTGTAAATGATGTAGTTTTAGTTCAAGAGCACTTTGTTTGGAAACAAACTAAACAACCAAATTTAAAAGTAAGGTGGTTGAAACATCAATGGAAAGTTTTAAAGCTGCATTCTGCCAAACAACCACCAGGTGGCAGCTGCTGTGGCTGCTAAAACAGTTTGATTCTTCATTTGACTAAAGATGTTTCATTCTACTGCTGTCTGCTCAGAAAATGTCAGAAAACAGAAGATTTGTCTGCAGTGTCATCAGAGGCGTTAAAAATGGGAAAAAGAAGCCCTGAAATGGGTTTGTTTTATTTTTAAACAAGGATAAGATGGTTAAAATTTACTTTCCCAAGGGTTAGATGGAATCTGATTCAGACTCAGAGAACGTAAACCTCTGCCAAGGCCGTAGGGTCATTAAAAAAAGGTAAGCTTCACCAAAGTTTAATCGTTTGTTTTTTTGTGACAAGCGTAACATTTCCTGAAAATTTCATCAAAATCTGTTCATTAGTTTTAAGTAATCTTGCTAACAAACCAACCAACACTACCGTCTTTCAATGTCTTTTGTATATCAGGTCATTTTAGTACTTTCTTCTGAAAAATTGAACGATTTGTTGCCTTGAACACCGAAGAGGTCTGTGACTGGAATAAGTAACAAAACAGAACTGTAAAAAGTGACAGCAGGAATTGACGACAATCAAACATAAAATGCTTACAGTAAAAATAAATAGATTTTCTCTGTGGATTCACTTTCATCAATTAACATCTTTAAGGAAAATTTATACATGAAATTTCAACACCACCAGCTCTGGCAGCGCTGTCTTAATGATGTACCAGTTTACTGCTTCTGTTGTCATTTTAGTAACAGCAGCAAACATTTCACAGAGAATTGCAAAACAAACCCAGACAGAAAACAAACCAACCTCTTGATAAATTCTCACCTTAACCAACATTTTCTCACTGTGTTTATGGTCTGAGATGGTAATTTGTGCCTTCTTGTAGCGCTTGATGTTGGTTTATAAAGTTATATTTAGATCCTGTGGTTCCTCACGCCTTTTGGCAACTGGTCAGACAAAAACAGTAAAATAAATAGTTTAGACAATAATTTAGTCATATTTGACTTGTATTTGTACCTTTGTATTCAAAGGTTTAAAACAAATATTATAGAGATTCATTTATGTTTTATGGGTTTCAGAGGATTTTGAACCATTAGCGGCATCAAAGTTATGATCAAATAAACAGGCTAATCTCACGTGTCACATGGTAAACGCATCGTCATGTTTATTTTGAATCACTTCCTGTTGTTTCGCAATAAAACCCAAGTAAAGGGATGGTTTTGTCCAGGTTTTGCAGGAGAAACAGAATACATCATCACAAATTATGATCAGAACATCTTCAGTCTCAGTTACAGCCATCATGCACTTCTCTCTAAAGGTGAACAGTGAGACTGTTTCCTTTCATTTTGCTGTCGACTGAAAACATTTGGGTTTGACATTAAAAGATGAGACGAGAGCAACATTTCAGCTTTTATTTCCAGGTGTTTACATCTGGATTGGATACACAGCTTAGAAGATAGCATTATTTGTAACAGGACACCAAATTTTTAGACAAGCAAAAGTATTGGAACAGATAAATTAGATTAAAGTGAATAAAACCTAATATCTAGTTGTAAATCCTTTGCTTACAATGACCACATTAGGACTGATATTACCAAACTGTTGCATTCTTATTTTGGGATGTTTTTCCAGGATTTCCACCCCTTTCAGTTGTTGTTTGTTTTGGGGGGTTTATCCCTTCAGTCTCCTCTTTAGCAGATAAAATGGGTATAAATCTGGAGATGGACTTGGACAGTCTATAACCTTCAACTTTTTACCACTGTTTAACCTCTTTCGTTTTGGCATTGTGTGTTTTGGGGTATTATCTTGATCTCCCAGTCAGTTTGTATCTTGCTTTAAATTGTCAGACCAAATGTTTCTGTCGACTGAGTGTAGAACGTTCTTTAGCCTTTCCATCACTTTGGTAAAGCTTCATCTTTGTCTCATCAGTCCAGAAATCTGTGATCTGGAAATTCTGAAGCTCTGCTGCTCATCTCTGTACATTTTTGGCAAATTCCAGTCTGTCCTTCCTGTTCTTCTTCCTAATGAACAGTTTGCATTTTGCTGTAGCCTCTGTACTTTTTGTCTTCTGCAAACAGTAGATGGTGATCCCTTCACTCCTGCTCTCTGAACATTGATGCTGATGACACTAACAGCTGTTTTAGGGGTTTTCTTCAAAGCTCTCAATGTTTCCACTGTTAATGGTGTCTTTGGCCTTCCTGCTGAACGTCTGTTACTGAGTACACAAGTAATTTCTTTCTTCTTCAGGACGTTTCAAATGGTTGGACTGTCTATGACCAATGTTTGTGCAATTGGTTTGATTTCCCTCTTCTCTCAGCTTCACAGGTGTTTATTTTTCACCCCTGGCAGCTCTCTGGTTATTATGTTGGTTTCACCTCTTTAGACTATAAATGCAGTTCCAAAAAAACCAAAGTGACTAAATGTCTATTCTGTAGTTGTAGACATTTCTCTTCCCGTCCAGGGATCTTTCTGAATTCAAACCTTGAGAGCGTTGAATTCCAAGCTTTACATTGCATGAGATGCTCTGTTTATGCAGCTAAATTCACATGAAGATTAATCGCACTCCGCTTCCACTTGAGGGTCATTAAGGTCTCTGTTTGTCTGGTTCACAGATGAATGGTTTGGTCAGCTGCATGAAGTTGTGAGTTAGAGGGAAAATAACTGGGTATCAGGCTTAAATTCCCATTGTACGTTTAACAGAGTTGAAATCTGAGACCTCCTCCTCTGTTTGAAGTTGGTTTCTCTCGTCTGACGTAAATTACTTCCTTCACCCCCACCCCACTCCCCTCCCCTCTAACCTGAGATGTGATGTGAGAGAGCAGCTCTGAAAGTAACATTTTCTGTTGTTTAACATCTTTAAACAAGATAAATCTGCATAGAATTGAGAACTCTTTGAAGAAGAAGAGCGTTTTTTCATGGTTTGGAGTTTGTTAGTTACCTTCCAGCATGTGTAAAACACCACAGAGTTTGTCAGGTTTTCCTTCGAGCAGCTGAAGATGGGACTCTGAAGCTTTGTGACCCAGCTGACTGTGTGTCGTCTTTCCGCAGACTCTCTACAGCTCCATCAAGAATGAGAAGCTGCAGTGGACCATGTAAGTATCAACACGCACGTAAACGTGAAGTGTGTGTCCTCATTGCCCCGACTCCCTTATTTAAGCCTCTGTTACCGTGGTAACTGTTTCCTGCTTTTCTCCTCACAGTAATTACAGGTCACCATCCCAACGCCCATGCATGACTCTGTTTGTGTGTGTGTGTGTGTGTGTGTAGCTCCTGTCCTCCATCTCCAGCCTTTTCTGTCCTCCCTGTAAACTCTTTAGTTATTTTTCCTGTTTGGATGTTATTATTCTAACAACACCGTCAACACGTTTGCTTCATTTTAGAATATTGAATTTACTGCCCTGAAAGAAAAGCATCAAATCTTTTTTTCCCCTGATATTTTAAAACTAAAACTTTTTGGAGAAAGTCTAAAAAAAAAAACTCATTAGAATCAGAGTTTGGCTTAAAAGGAGCAGCTGTTAAAGATGGTGGCCATCACAGCCAGCTGTCTGCCACGGTTGCTTTATTGTCCTATCTGATAAGTTAGATTTTTATTGTCTGCTGCCCAGATGTTTCTGCTGTACTTGTTTATAATCATGAAACACTTTTTAGCCTTCAGACTGACAAAATGACAATGCAGGATATATGGATGAATTCAACAAGCCAAGCTCTTTCAAATATACCAAAACATCTGTGCCTCTGGCCCTACACCGTTCACCACAGGAGACACCAGAGCAGCCACAGGAAGTGGGGAGGTACACTAGTGAGGATAAGGAGTTATCTGAAGTCTTTGGCTGGTCTTTTCCTGGTTTTCAGTGTGATTCATTCCTCCATTTCAGGCTCATAAATACATCTCTGACAGAGACTTGCCTGGATCCATCACCTTGCTCGGACCTACCAGAGCTCTCTATATTACTCTAGTTAAGAGTCCACAGAGGTGGTATAAATCCTGGAAACCTTCAAACCTTCTGCAACTGTGTTGTTCTCCTGTTTTAGGTTTTAGTTTTCTGAACTTCTCCCTCCTTGTTGTGACTTTTATGGTTTGCTTTAAACCACCGATAAAGGACATTGATCGGCTTCTGTCTTTACATCCAGTTTTAAATGTTGTCTGATTTGGTTGATTTTTATTCCAGCTATCAGCAGCAGCTGGTAGAGATAAACTTTTCTTTCCCTCTGCTTTGTGTCAGTGTACCAACCACCAAAGCACAACAAGGATTTTATAAAGGATTTTATGGACTTGCCAGCAGGTCTTATGTTAAAATAAATAATTGTTGGTGATTTTTACAAACACGTTTGCTGTGAGTCTGACCCATTGGCCAAAGACTCCTAATCTCATACAGTTTGTGACTGGACCAACTCATGACAAGGGTCACACTTGACCTGCTGCTGTCTTATGGGTTGGATGTTTATCAATGTGGAAATCTGTAGCACTCATTTATCAGACCATCTTGTATTTACAACTGCGGTTTACCAGGACAAGGGAAAGCACTGGAAAATCTGTGCAGCTCAGTCATGCAATTAACTCTTCAACTGCTG
This sequence comes from Kryptolebias marmoratus, assembly GCF_001649575.2. Taxonomy (NCBI): domain Eukaryota; kingdom Metazoa; phylum Chordata; class Actinopteri; order Cyprinodontiformes; family Rivulidae; genus Kryptolebias; species Kryptolebias marmoratus. The sequence goes on from NC_051451.1 coordinate 6,671,138, forward strand.
TGCAGTTTTAAAGACTCTCCCCTTCACAGCCCACACTTCTGCTCCGACCTGAGGAAGTTTCATCTGGAGTGGACTCCATTGTGCCGCTCCAGATTAAACCGACCAAGCTGTCATCTCAACCATGGTTCAATGAAACGACTCATGTTTTGAGACATTGGTGCAGACGCACAGAGATGGTGGGGGAAAAAAAAAAGGTCCAAGTTTCTCTGGACATTCTCTCGAAATATCGGGAGCTGGTAAAGCTGCTCGGGTTGCTTTTTATTCTTTTTCTATCTAGAGCTGATATTACACTTAAAACCCTTCTTTCATAACGTTACATCTGGACAGTTACTTTGTCCATCTGTTGTGGGCATTTAGAAATGTTTGAGTTGCTGGTTGAGCTAACTGACACTAGAGGAGGATCATGTATAAAGTGTAACGATGTGGTGCAAAAATCTGCTAGACTCTTTATGAAAAGTAGCAACAGATTTTTTTTTTTGTTGTTGTTGAGTATTGTTGATTTAAATCATCAGCAGCTTCAACTTGCACTGTTTGTTTAAACGTTTTTCATGTTCTGACTTTTTATATTTCCTGTGCTGGTTAATTATTATAAGAACAGAAAAACATCTCGTGTGCCGCCTGAGATAAATAAACTGAGTCAAACTGAACGTCTGTTGTTGAGTCAGAGTTTATAAATCAGTCAACAGATTTCAGCATGTGATGATGATGATGTCCAGTCACAGAATGAGATTATTGATTAGTTAAAAGTTTTGACAAAAACAACAGAGCCTTATGAACCTCTGCTCAGATGGTTTTCATTATACTGTTGTTTCCCTCCTGTTGTAAAGTGACGAAGAGGAGTTGAAGAAATCCACGTCGGAGCTGGCGGAGATCCGAACAGACTCCGCCTCTCACACCATGAAGCGGATTGGGAGGGGTGGAAACCCACTGGTGGGCATGGCCCAGCAGGCTGACAGCGAGCTTTATAAAAGCGGTTTCCTGGTTCGTAAAGTCCATGCTGACCCCGATGGGAAGAGAAGTAAGTTTCCTTTTCCTCAGTCCATGTGTCAATTAAAAAACATTTTAATTAATTTTCTTTTTCCAGCTTTAATTTCACCTTTAACTTAGTCACAAAATAAATTTGGACACTTTGGTCTTGAACCATTTCTACAAAAAAGTTCAGGAGAAAATGAATGTAAAAATATAATTTTTTGTCTATTTAGATTTTGGTATTTTTGTCATTTAGTAGATTAAATGGCTTTTTTTTGTTGCAAATGTGCAACAAAACACCAGCTAATTAGATAAATATAAAAGTATTGTGTTTATTCTACTTTAAACAACTTATATCAATGAGAATAAGAACAAAGTGTCATAACAATAATAAATTCTGAATTTTTTTTTACTATAAAAGCAAATCAGCTATTTTTTTGTTGGTTGTGGAATAAAAAACCTTTTGAAGAGTGTGTTGTGTTTTTCTTTTTAATCTGTTAAACTATACATTGTTTTAATCTACATCTGCTGACATGTGATTTCCCATGATGCCTTGTTTGTTGCAGCACCAAGGGGTAAAAGAGGCTGGAAGTCTTTCTATGCCATGCTGAAGGGCTTGGTGCTCTACCTGCAGAAGGTAAAACATCTGGACATTTCCCAGCAGCTGCTCAGCTCTAAACTCCTAATCATCCTGATCCTGTCCTCCTTTCTTTATATTCTCCTTCCAAGCAGCCTGATGTTCCTGTAATCTTTTCAAGTAGTTTTTTGTTAATAGTTTTTCTGACGTGCTGAGTTTTTCTTTGAATTTTAGGTGCATTTTCAGCTTCTTTTGTCAGTAATTGACATATCCTGACATCTAGTGATGAAACTGCAGATTGCAGCCAACTGAAGCACTCTCCTATTTAGTAGCAAGAAGTTTGGCGTGAGCTAAAAACAAAGAGGTGCAGCGTCTCTGGATAAAAAATATAAAATATTTTTCAACTGATTTAAACTTTAGTCTTTAATTGTTAAAGGATTTAGGCAGTCTGTTGATTTTGTTAAAATCTTTTAATACAAATTAGTATTTTATAATTACTAATACCCTGAATCTTATCATTTTATGATTTGATCAAAATTTGATTTAATTGGACTTCACTAACATCAACCAGCTTACTTTATTTTGCATCTTAAGATAAATTTTATTACATAAAAACCTCACTCTGAATTTTTCTTTTTAGACTTTTAAGATCCCACTTTAGGCTTTTCTGGTTGTTTTAGAGTTTTATTTTGCACATTCATACATATGTTTATGGTTAGAATTCTCCTGCGTCATCAGTTTAATTAGGAAACTTTTGATTTTTGTTTTTCATCCATTTTCTTTACCCGCATTTTCTTTCCGGGTTGCGGGGAGCTGGCGCCTATCCCCAGCAGTCACTGTGCGAGAAGCAGGGGGCACCCTGGACAGGCCTCCAGTCCATCACAGGGACACATAGAGACAAACGAGACAAACAACCATTCATCCTCTCACTCACACCTAGGGATAATTTAGAGTTACTATTTAACCTAACGTGCATGTTTTTGGTCTGTGGGAGGAAACCGGAGTAAATGAAAACTTCACACAGGTCGGAAGGTGAACCTGGGACCATCTTGCTGTGAGGCAACAGCATTAACGACTTTTCTACTGTGTAGAAGTACAGTACAGTTTGTTTCATCTGTAATAAAGCAGTAAAATGCAGCCTGTTAGAATGTCACAGCGACAGTCGATAGTGAAAATAATATGTTGTTATGTTATAGAAAAGGTGTAGTTTTCTGAGATTTCTGGGTTATGTTTTTGTGTTCACCAGGATGAGTACCGTTCAGAGCGAGAGCTGTCGGAGGAGGATGTAAAGAACGCTGTGTCCATTCATCATTCTCTGGCCATGAGAGCAGCTGATTACAGCAAGAGGCCTAACGTTTTCTACCTGCGAACGGCTGACTGGAGGGTCTTCCTCTTTCAGGCGCCGTAAGATGATTTGGGGTTTTTTTTTTTTGTTGTTGTTGCTTCATTCTTCTTAACGTTTCAAGTTGAAATCGGATACAAAACACTCTGCAGATTGAAAGTGGATATTTTTTACATCAGCAGACAATCATTGAATGCAAGATGTGATGGACCGAAATCACTTTTTGTTGTTAAAACTCCACATTTGTTCTGTTTGTTTTGTATGATTTAATATTGGCAATAATTTTACAAGAAAACAAAAAGTGTCTAATTTCTGGTAGGAAACTGTTCAAACATCTTTTTTGATCAAATAAACAGACAAATGAGCAGACTTTGGGGTACAGTGATCCAAAACAAGCATCCACATCGCCACAGGTTTACATACAAGAAGATAGAAACCATCTTGATGCTTTTACTTGTTTAACGTTTGAACAACAGCCTCTGTGTTTTTGTTTTGTACTTCCTGCAGAAACCCAGAGCAGATGCAGTCATGGATTACACGCATCAACATGGTGGCAGCCATGTTTTCCGCTCCTCCGTTCCCAGCGGCAGTCGGCTCTCAGAAACGTTTTAGCCGTCCTCTGCTGCCGGGATCCAACACCAAATTGTCACAGGTACAAACAGAAAGTTTGGTTCTTTTCTGTTAGAGTCATTAACCAGATGAAGCTTCATCGGTTTCTTCTTCTGTCCCGGTAGGAGGAGCAGCTCAAATCTCACGAGAACCGGTTCAGGGTGGTTTCCTCTGAGCTGGCTGAATTCACAGGATCTACACCGGACCGAAAGATGAAAGGTCGCGAGCTGGAGGAGCAGAAACTCCGAAAGGAGTATCTGGAGTTTGAGGTGAGAAAGACAAAGACGTTCTTTTACTGCAGAAACACAAAACAGCAAATTATCTTTACTTTTCTTTCAAACAAATTGATTTTATTGCAAATTAATCTGCTGAATATTTTATGCACTGATTAATTGATTGATTTATCAGTAGTCTAAAATGATTCAAAAAAATTTAATTTTTACAATTTACTGTGAATAGACAGTTTTCAGTAAAAAAAAATGAAAAAGTTGGATTTAAATTTAAATAATAAAGTAAAATCAAAGTGTGGTTTTAACTTTAACTGTCTGGTTTAAACAGAATCGCCTTTAGTAATGGTCTTTAATGTCATCACTGATATCCACTGCATTGGATACAGTGGACCACAATATTTTAGTATCTTGTTTACAGCACTAGGTGGGAATTTGTGGTTCCACTCTAAACTGGTTTAGGTCTATCTGGCAGACAGAACCATGTGCAGCTGGTACAGCTGGTTCTAAATTCTCCTGTCTTTTTGGGTTCCACAGGGCTCAATCTTAGGTCCCCTGTTCTTTTCTCATTTTGGCTTCCTTTGGGTTCAAAGCTCAGGAAGCATGGGATCTTTTTTTATTGTTTCATTGATGACATTCAGGTATATATGCCACTGGAAAAAAAAGGATGCCCTCTCTGTTAAGCCACTTATGTTGTGTCTTGAAGATAAAATAGCCTAAATGGCCTTCAACTTCTTGAATTTTAACGACAGGACAACAAAAGTGATTGTGTTTTGTCCCTGTGGCTTCTGTGAACCTCCCCCTGCTGATTTAGCCCCCCTGCATGTAAAGCCAGCAGCTGCTAATTTAGGTTTGAAAATGGACAGGGATTTTAAATTAGATTACCTGATTGGAGCAGTGGTCGAGTCTGGTTTTGATCATCTCAGGCAGCTGGCAAACGTAAAGTCATTTCTCGCAAAATGGCACTTAGAAGCGGTAATTCATGCCTTCATCACATCTAGGCTTGATTACTGTAATGCTCTTACCTTGGAGCCAGCCGGTCCTCAGACGCCTCCAGTTGGTCCAGAAAGCTGCTGCTCAGCTTCTAACTGGAGATCACATCATTCCCACTCTGACTGGGACTTGTTCTTGTTTTCACTTCTGTTTTATTGTCTTTACTGATCCTAGTGTTAACTGATTTTATTGTTCAATTGTTTTATTGTTCATTGATTTTTTATAAATAAAGTGGTAGTAGTAGTAAAAGTATCTGACATGTTTTGAGTTCCAATTTACAGTTACATTTTAGGAGGACTGGTTTCTGCACAATCCACATCCTTTAACTTTTCATGAGAACACATCATTGCTCACTGTTTGCTTCTTGTATTTCCTGATCAGTCTTGCCCAGTGGATAAGAAACCTTTAAAGGGTTTATGTGCAACAATCTAAAATGTTTCCTCGGAGCTTAAATGTCAGACATCACATGTTTTTATCAAACTGCGCTCTGAACAGAGAAACAGAAACATGTGCAGCGAGAACAGGCTGAAGATGGAAAAACACATTCTGGTGTGCTGAATGTGAGTTTGAGCTGCGGCTGCAGATGGTCGCTAAGTTTCAACAGCATGAATCCATGGAAACAACCTGCTGCTGCAGAGACGATGTGAGGAAAAGAGGGAGATGAAGTCTGTAGGAACTCGGGAGGACCACAGGCTGAAATCTTACATCAAAAATAATCACTGAGTCACAGAAAAACATGAGAAAACAACTGAAGAAACTCTCACTGCTCACAGCTTTATTCTGCATCTGCAGGTCGTGTGTGTGTTCGGTCTACTTATCACCTGCTGTGTGAATCAGTGAAATCTCTCCAAGGTCTGCACCTCCTTCTGTCTCATCTTCATCGGCTCCTTCTGTCTCATCTTCATCAGTGTTTCTGCTGTCGATGTGTCGGGAACACAGAGATCAGTTTGACTGACTGGCTGCTGTTTTCTGCTTGCTTCTGCTCGTCTGTCCTCAGATTATCTTTTGAACGGATTCACTCTGATTTTATTAAGTCTGCCAGTAGGTAGGTAGGTAGGTAGGTACATTTATTTATATACCACTTTTCAGCACGAGGCGACTCAAAGTGCTTTACAACACAGAACAAAATTACAGACAGAGTTAAAGAAACAAAATTACAGAAACAAAATTACAGACAGGTACAAGATACAATGATAACTAATTGTCTAAATAAGCTAAGCTAAACTAAACAGATCTAAGCATGACTAAATGTACAGAACTAAACTAAGCTAAAAGTAAAACTAAAACTAACGGTACCG
>NC_051451.1:6678183-6688206 GCF_001649575.2 Kryptolebias marmoratus
GGGGGGGGGGGCGAGACAGAGAGAAAAGAAACACGTCCGCCTTCCACCAGGAGCAAAAAAAAAAAAAGAAAAAAAAAGTACACAAACATTAAAGCACCCTGTTTACTAGTCACCTGCTAGTTTTTAGTTTCCGTCACAATTACTTGCTCCTTACAGCTTTGGAAAAACCCATATTAAAAAAAAAAACATCAAGACCAAGGGTCCGGCAGGGTGCATATCTGGTCCAGGATGATGTCTGTCCTGCTGTTTGTCATTATCTTGTTGAAATCATTTTCTGATGGTTTCCACTGCTTCTGATGTGGGTATACAAGTAAGTGACATCAAAAGATACAAGAGTTTCTCCTGGAGCCAGCTTCAAATGTTGAACTTTGCAAAATCAACGGAGTTCTCTATGTGATGAGGTGTGTTTCCAACAAGAGGAGCTAAAATACCAGCCAGATGTTTAGAAATAGAATATGTTACTGATTTTATGCTGCTGACGGTGGGTCCTAGTGGTGTTCCTTGTTTGTGTATTTTGGGAAGTCTGTATAAACATGGAGCGGCTTCCTCCAGATATAATCTGTGGAAAGGTTTTTGCAGGTAGTTTGTCAGCTTCTCGTTGTAGGCACTGGTTGGGTCCCTCTTTAAGGTCTTATAGGTGGTGCTGTCCCTCAGCAATGTGTTTTTTTGTCCCGTGGTATTCAGAAATGTTTAGGACGACTGGGCATCTTCCCTTGTCTGCTGGCAAAATGGTGATGTTTTGTTCCTGGCTAAGTCATAAAAAACAGGAAAAGCATAAAGAAGAGGCTTGAACTTGGATTTTCAAAATTAAAATACTCAGAAAAAAGGTCACACTGCCTTAGCTTAGAATACTACACAGGTTAGTCTCAAATTTTCATTTGTCTTTTGACAAGAAAGCTGATGAATGTTGAATTTTCAGACAGTAGCAGCATCTGGATGTTTTTAGGTAATAATTGGCAGCACTTTGTTTAATCTCAGATGGGTTTTTTTATATTGAGGTTTTCTTTGTGTTGTTGACCGCCTCTTGCTTCTTTTCTCTGCAGAAAACGCGTTACGGTACGTATGCCATGTTACTGCGAGCCAAGATGGCGAGCGGAGACGAAGATCTGTCAGCCTTTGAGTCTCGGCTGTACAAGGATGGCGGCCTCCAGAGGGCGCACTCCAGCCCTTCTCTGCCTCAGGATGCCACCAACAAGGAGAAGACACGCGGGACCAAGATGTCCAAGAGCTTAAAGGTCACGTCATTTTCGTCTTCAATGTCCAAAGGCGACGGCGGAGTCCTAGATGGAGGCAAGAAGAAGAATGATGGCGAGAACAACCAGAGAGCAGAGCTTCAGAAGCAGAGCAGCAAACAGGAGGAGGAGTAACATTGTAACGCTCACAACCTTCTGATTGAATGAGGCACTTTCACTCCAGCTGAGACATTCACGATCAGCAGGAAAAGAGACGCTCATCCAGGAAATAGTTTCAGCTGCTGGCCTTCACAATAAAAAGTTTATTTCCTTTCAGGATTTCTATTAGTTCAGGGGTTTATTATTGTGAAAAGCTGGACAGGAAATGGTGGACTGCAGTGGCACGTTTAGGGTCACAAACATATCATAGGAACATTTATTTTCATTCCCTCAGACTTTGCTTCCGTCTGTAGGTCACCATGGCCACGACCACAGGTGTGTGAGTGTGTCGCTGTGGAGGCGGAGCAATGAGATGAGAGTGGATGGGTGAAGAGTGTGGAGTCAGGACACCCCACATGACTGAACAAACAAAATCCTAAACCAACACAGAAACACAATACTTCCCTGACTCCACTCCATGTGTTTGTTTATTTATTGATATTTCTGCTGGAAACAAACAAGAAGTACGGAGGATCATCAGTGACCAAAAGAAAAAAAAACACATCAGAGTGAGTGAAACCAAAATCAGTGTTCAAATCAATGATGTAACATAAAAAAAGTACATTTATTTACTGTAAAAGCTGTAGATGTTTAAATCCATGAGTCGGTGCTGATCTGAGACCAGTTTTTCCTGAATCAGATCATGGAACCACCATAAGGCCCAGTTTGTTATCAACTCAGCACTGACTTGTTTTTTTAAAAAACAAGTTACTGACTAAAGGTTTCTGCTGTATTTTGCAATATTAGGAAGAAGCAGAGAAAAACGTTCAGAAGTCTTTCTTCAGTTTTTATGAGTTAGGAGTCAAGAATTGACTTCTGGGGGAAAAAAAAACAAAATCATAGTAAAATTCAAATTTTTATTTTGATGACAGTATTTAATCTAAAATTGCAAAACAACACTGCTGATGAATGTGCTTTTTTTGGCAATAATGAGCCTCCGTAGCTCCTCTCTGCTGGAACACATTTAATCCATACATTTTGTCACCACACAATTTTCCTCACAAATAGTCATGTGACCTGGTGTGTGTGTGTGTGTGTGTTCAGCGTATATTAATATATGCTGAAAATGAGGAGCTTTAGTCATGTACGTCAGTATTTTGATGTTCGTGTTTTGATGTTTGTTTTTAAACACTTGCAATTTCCTCCTGCTGCCACTTGGTGCTGCCAGATTGTTTCGACACACAAACACAGTTATGTCATTGGTTTCTAATTTAAATACAGAATGTTAAAAAAAAATCATAAAAAACACAAACTTTCTGCAGTTTAAGGACTCAAAGATAAACTAAAATATTCTGATTTTGTTTGGTTGTTTCTGAAGTTGATTAAAACCTTTGGTTGATGTTTTCAAAGCAGGCTAGTAAAAGGATCAGATCCAAAAAATAATAAAAACCAAAATAAAAACACATGATTCAGATCCACATGAGCATCAGCTGGAGAAAAAGTATCAATTGTGAAAGTCTTTATTTTTTCTTCCTTTTATCAATTTATTCTGGTGTTTCTTCACAAATTGTTCCTCTTTCAGTTTGGTCCTAAAACTTTAACAATAATCTGACACAGATTCCACTCAGGACTAAAACTTGTGAACGAGTTGAAGTCTGGATGTAAAGATGTTGAAGCGGCTCTGAACTGGTACAAAGACGTAACGGAACCCTGCAGATCTGAACGGATCGCTGAATGAGAGATGTACCAGATCTCTCATTCCAAATACCAGCTCTCAGATGCTTACATTTTTTTATTCTTATTTATTTAACTTAACATTAATTAGGTGATCAGACCTCCTCAGCGCTTTAATTTTGTCCCTGTGGGCTTCTGTAGATCTGAATCATCCAGGTTTAATGACAAGAAACGGCCTCCAGGTGGCAGCAGAGAGAAGCTGATTGATTTGTTTACTGGATCATTTCTTTTCCAGATGTTTTGTTTTTGTTTACAGCTCAGCCAGACTGAAACCAAACTCTTCATTAGAAACATGAATCCTAGAAGCAGCAGGGGTCCAGTTCTGATGTTTGAGTTTAAATAAACTGAACTGATCCTCAGCAGGAAGTAAAGACACGAGAAACCGAATCCAAAGGTACCAACGGAACCGAGGACTAAACTCAGGAGTGATTTAACACTTTAAATCTGGAGCAGGTTTCTGACGTCCGGCTGCGGCAGATGAAACGAACTCTTCACTGACTTCATCCATCCTGCTTCTACCTCGTGTTCAGGTTCAAATTCTTCAGTGGGACGGTCCGACTGTGGCGCTGCTGTGGTGAGGGCCTCAGCTGTGTTTGTTTTATAGCCTCCTGTTTCTCAGTCTGCAGATGAAGATCAGGTTTGTCTGAACTCATCTGGTTTCACCAGGTGTCTGACGTCACAGTTCTCTGAAAATATCCCGGATTTGACCCAGGTTCTTAGCAGCACCTCAGAAGGTCAGAGCAGAAATAATCACTCCAACCTGTCCTTCATCCTCTGCATGCCATCATCATCAGTAGGCTTACAGATACAAGAACCCCCCCCCCAAAAAAAAAAAAAAAAACAGCCATGGAGCAGAGACACAGGATGCTCCGCCCCTTCAAACTGTCAGACAGCAGCTCCACTCCAGAACAAGAACTCTTCAGGTTCAGGTTTCGTATAATCAAAGAGTTTCTCTCCAACAACTCTCCAGAACCAGAGCTCAACCTCATCACACAGAAGAAAACATCAAGAAAACGTCCAATGAACTGTGGTCACAGACGTTTCTATGGAAACACTCCTCTAGTTGTTGCGTCGTGTGCATTCTAGGAGTATTGTCAGTTCCTCGCTCGGTTTCCTTCAGCTCTTTGTTTGTTGTAAATAAATTTTGACCTGCAGAAGAAGCCATACAACCGCACTTTGCTTTTTAGACCTTTTTATTTATTCTGAACACAAACTCGTTCCTTGTGAACATTTTGTTTCTTTGTTGGTTTGTTTGTTTGGCTTTGCGGTGGCCTGAATGTCTGATCTGTGCTGTACATAACGTCACTTCCTGTGAGGTTTGTTGTAGTGACATAAAATATTTTTTTGTTCCGAAGGCTTAGAGGCAGAAATAAAAAATAATTCCCAAACCAGAAACATCTGAGTTGTTTTTATTCATAGATTGGTGAAATTTAATTTTAATCTCTGAGGTAGAGCTTCTGAAGGAGTCTCAAAGGACGTCAGGTGATTTGGTGAGAGAACCATAGATTCAGAAACCTCCACTTCCAGAGCGGGAGTGGGAGCAGCAACCTCTTCCTGTGCCTCCTCACTCACTCCTCCACCAGCGGATCCCATTAAAAGGCCGGCCTGGGAGCCCTCATGACTGGCATGCACGCCTGGCACCTACATGTCCAGCCGCCTCACAGCTCTTTTCCCAGTGACCGTTACCTCCGATCTCTGACATCCATGTTCGCCACTTTTATTCAGATCACCATGAGAGTGCTTATCCACCACACTCTCCACTTCCATGTCGCTATCCTCCTCACTTTCTTCCTCCTCACTCACCAGAAACAAACCAGAACCTTGATCTTGATCCTCCGACACACATTTCTTACATATGCAATCTTCCATACTATTATTACAGATCTGGCATTTGGATTCTTTATTCTTCCTAGAGCACTCTCTCGCATAATGCCCCAGGACTCCGCAGGAATGACAAAAAAACTCTGGACAGTCTCTTAGAATATGACCCGGCTGAATGCATATTCGACATTCGACCTTAACCTGTCTATCATGAATCACCCTAAAATATTCCAGACCGAGTGCTGTGTTAAACTTGACAGAATAAGGCAGAGATTGCACAGTTTCATTGAATTTAACTTTCACAAACCTTGTTCCATCCGCTATCTTCGTTCCCGGCCACACCCAGCGCTTGATTGGCGATACCGCTGAAACTCCCCATTCGTGCAGTTTTTGAATTTTTTCTTCATCCAAAATGTAAGCAGGGAGTCCGAGGAAGGAAAACAACTAGCTCATCATTTGTAAGTTTTTTAGCCATGATGTTTGCCAAACCAATTTTAAATCCATCCAGCAGTCTCTTCTTCGCCATCACATTACTCATTGTCACTTTCTTTCTTTCATTCGTTCGTTCGTTGCTCCTGGCACACAAAGAGGTCACTCTCGGGTATCTTTTTCAATCTCACAGCTTCTCATCTACTGTGCTGCGAACATTCAAAAAGCTGCAAGACGCCAAAGTTAAGCACGAATTTCATCAGGTTTTAAAAATAATCCTGATAAAATACAGAACCTAAGCAAATATACAAAGTGCAAATCCCTACAGTCACGTGATTTATCTCATAAAAGGCTACTGAAAAGTTTTTTACAATATGCATATTAAAGGCTATTTAAATGAAAAGTCACTGTGGTATTAGCGGTTTTGCGCACCATTTTTCAAAGCGTTTCTCCAGAGCGTTGGAAACAGCACTCGCTGGTGGTCACAAAGAAAATGGCAAAAGCTTACAGCACCTGGTATTCCCAGGCGGTCTCCCGTCCAAGTACTAACCAGGCCCGACCCAGCTCTGTAAAGTGAACTTGTAAAGTGCAGATAGCATATCAAGGAGATCAACACCTCCCATGAACTTGTTATATGTTTCAACAATGGCTGGTCTGGGAACTATTATATGAGTTTTGGATTTGCAATCCCAACATTTCACCTTTCCCACAGGTTCAATGCCAACAAATGAGGAAATCAGGTTTATTGCTTTGTTGTCATACCATCTCACAATTATATTGTTGTCCTGGTTCACTCTGAAGTCCATTGACCCTCTTCCGCTCTTTTTCAATTCTTTTTCATCCCTCATGATGCAATCTTTCATCCTGTTCATGCAGATTGTGCCAATGTAATGGATTCCTCTCTCTTTTAGGTGGAAACAAAGAGAAGAGAAAACAAATGCAGAAAAGGCCGAAGGACAACCAGACGGAGCTGAAAAGTTTGTCAAAGAAAATACAGTTCAGATTGAGCTGGTTGGAGAGGACAAGATTTCTTTTTTAAATCTGATGAAGAATGTCAGGTTGCTGTGTGGTGGACTTTTGGTGTGTCGACTAATAAATGAGAAGAAATATGAGGTGACGATGGGCAGTGCAGCAGGCAAAAGGAGATTATTGGATGGATTTAAAATAGGATCAACACAAGTGATTGCAAAAGAACTTGTAAATGATGAATTGGTAGTCTCCTTCCTCGGATTACCTGCTTACTGTATATAACTGACGAAGAGATTCTTCAGAAGCTCCACGGATGAGGAGTGTCAGCTGTTTCGGCTATCCGACGTCAGGTGTGGCCGGGAACAACAGTGGCGGATGGAACAAGGTTTGTCAAAGTCAAGTTTACAAATACTGTGCAATCTCTGCCATACTCTGTAAAACTCAAGATGGCTCTTGGTTTTGAATATTTCAGGGTAATTCATGACAAACAGATCAAAGTGTGCAGAATATGTATTCAGCCGGGTCACATTCTCAGAGACGGTACGGAGTTTTTGTGTCACTCTTGCGGAGTCGAGGGGCACTACGCTAGAGAATGCAAAAACAAAAAAATAGTTGGAAAATGTAAAGTTTGCTATAACAATATGCAGGCATGTATATATAATGCAAGTGATTCGGAAGAGCAAGATCAGGGTTCTGCTCAGGCAAATGAAGATAATGAATGTGGTAGTGACAGTGAGATGGAGAAGGAGCTGGAGATGGATGAAGCCGCTCAGGGCACGCAGAATGGCAGTGAACTGACAGAAGGACTATAAAGAGAGGAAGAACAGGCCGCCGATGAAGGGGTCTCTCAGGTGTACATTCTGCCAGGCTCTGCTTTGGGGATTGAGGGTGGGGAGGAGTGGGGAGAAGTCACTGCTCCTCCTCGCACAGTATAAGCACAAGAAGCTGCTGACTCTCAGAAACTGTCCCCCACCCACCTTTCCAGACTCCACTCATAAAACTGCCACAAAAATAAAACCAATTCTTGACATGGAAACAGACCCTGATCTTGATCTTTTGACCACTTTGGAAACCAGAAAACGACTCTCTACCCTGATTGCGAAAAACACGAAAAGAAAAGTTAAAAAATGAACAGAGCCTTTATTTTTTTTATTTTTGAGCATGTTGCTTCTCTCCCTCAATGCCCATGGACTTCATGGAATTGAGTAGAGGCATGCAGTTATTTTTCATGGCAAGTATGATGTCTTGTGCTTGCAGGAGACAAAATGGGATGACTTATTAAAAAAATTGTTTTTTTAAGGATTGGAAAGGAAAAATGTTTTTGTCAGTAGCTCAGAATTGTGGAGGGGGAGTTGCCTGCTTTACAAAGGAAGGTTTTGCCATCAAAAGTCATCTAGTACACAAAGATACAGAAGGAAAACTTATTATTGTTGTCATTAAATGTCCAAAAGAGAGCGTGTGCGAGGTCTGTGGGAAAAGCTTCTCACAGAAGCAACACCTGTACCCAGTCCTCTGCCTGTACAGACCAGGAGAGGCCAAGCTGCAGTGTATGGATGCATCCAAGATTGTGGCAGCAGTCCCCTGAGAAGCAGTAGACCCTAGCTGTCTGAATTGGGAAAAGGTACGGCCAGAAGCGGAGGTGAGCTGTTTTGAAAGTATTTATTACAATATGTGAACATAGTTGGATTTATTAGTTGAATATTTTAACTAACTTTAGACAACAGTGTGTGTTGATGGTCATACATTTTAAGTTTTATGGTATTGCTCATAAATTAGAAACTCATCACCACATTTATTTTTATTTTTGCAGATTACATGTGGAAGAACCAGAGTGTTCGGAGCGGCCCATCCAGCCTAAAACCTCTGTGGCCACGTACATCCCACCCAGAATGTTGGCAGCACCTGTCCTGGTAGTGGTTTCTGTTCAGCCACAGGTGCCATCCCTGATGTTCTGTGGAGCCTCCAGCAGTCGCAGGTTCGTACCTTCGGCTCCGCCTCCTGCGCTTCAGTGATATGTTGCTTGGGGTCATTTTTGAACCGCGGATAGCGGAGGAAGTTTCTGAGGTCTTCACGGACAAGGAAACTGTGGAACATTTGTTGTATGTTCTTGGTCACAGCTACCAAATCTGTAAAACAGACAAGTACTCCAACCAGATTTAGGTTTTGACCTCTGAATAACACCTCATTCACAGAAACCCCTTGAAATTTGGTGTTAGAGTCAAACACCACTCAGACTTTGCCAGGCTTCTGAGGATGATAGATGCCAAAGACCCTTATTAAACACACCTTGCATGAAGTTAATGAAGTGTTTATTCACCTCTGGTTGTTTTTGGACAGTACGACACAGGCTGTTGAGCTGACTGATTGCCAGTACTTTATTAAGAAGGCGGCACCTTGGTAAGCATAAAGGAAGTGGGGGAACTCAGCTATTAGTGCTGTCCGGATGGACCTTAATTCTCAAAAGAAGAGACTAGCATTTTGTTATTTTAACTGTGCTGGAAAACTATTTTTCCCATCATACTGATCCATGTGGCTTGGACATTATCTTACTGTCCCTCAGACTGAAGACATTCATTCACGTGGAAGTTGTTTTAACAACGTGAGAACAAACTAGGATGGCCATTCTTTAGAATTTGTAGGTGTGTGTACCCCTCTTAAACAGACCTCCCCTGCTATGACCCATCAGAGTGCCACTGTCTGAGCAAAAGTGCCATTGATAGATCTATTGAACTGCCTCAACACCTCGTGTGTTTGAATGATGTCTCGACCAAGCATCAGGATGTTAGCATCAGGAATGAGTGGAGGGAGTTAATGTACTTTAGATGAGCTTAAGCAAGTGCAACCTCAGTCTGAGCTCCTGATCTGTTGTCTGGGATTATATTGCACTCTAACAAATAAGGCACAAGATGGACTGACCATCTGCTTGATGATGAAGCCACCTGCTCTTCATCTTGATGTTTCCAACTAAACATGTCTCGAGTGTTTAAGGAACCAGGTTATCGAATGAAACCCCAAAGGTATAAAAAAGGTAGATCTTGCCAGTGCCTTTTTGTTTTGGTGAAGTGAAGTGAAGTGAGATTTATTTATATAGCACTTTTCGGCAACAAGGCGATCCATAGCGCTTTACAACAGAAACAACAACAGAATCAAATACAGAAAAAAACAAACACATCAATCATGTATAAATATAGGATAATCTAAATAAAATCACAAAACCAGACAAATCAGGGATCGCTAAGACAGTCAAAATAGTAGCTAAAATAATCTAAATAAAATCATGATAAAGTTAAATCTGAACTAAACAACAATTAAAGCTGCAAGCAGCGTTGGGCGGCCCTCGCAGCTCAGCGCCGCTCCGGCCTTGCGACCGCGGGAGCTCTTGCGATCGCGGGAGCTCTGGCGACCACAGTCTATGCTCTCGCGCCTTTCCTGCACCGTCCACTAGGTGGCTTTTACAGCAAATGTCCCAAATTGCCTTCAGTCAGGATCAATACCAGTCCTGTGCCATGGTGTGAGGTTTGACTTTCCTACGTCTAACGGTTGAAGAGTTAGAGCACATGGGCTCTTGTGACCTTTGACCTTGTTAACTTGAAGTTAAGGCTGATAGTTGACTCATGGGGAGTCACGTTGTAAAGTTTGACCTACCTACTGTGCACCGTTTCAGAGTTACAGTCACCCAAAAATCCTTAGTGGGCGGGGCTTAAGTGTTGTAATTAAAGTACCACACTAATGTGTGCAA
>NC_051451.1:6689586-6700912 GCF_001649575.2 Kryptolebias marmoratus
TCAACTGCATACTGACCAAGTTTGAAGCCGATCGCTCAAAATCCCTAGGAGGAGTTCGTTAAAGTCCGACGTGTGCAAAAATCAAAAATGACCAAAAATTGCACTTTGACCCAAGATGGCCGCCTTCCTGTACATTTTAGGGCATACCTCCAAGAGACTTTTTTTCTTGATTTGACGTGTTCTACCTACAGACCAAGTTTTAAATCTCTACGATGTACGGTTTGTCCTATTTCACATTAGGGGGCGCTGTGGAGCAGTTTTGCCACGCCCATTTTTGATTCCATTAAAATACTAAAATTTTTCGCGGGGGACAATTTTGGGTAAAGTTTGATGACTTTTTGAATATGTTTAAACCTCCAAATTAGCGTTTCTATGCGGACAAGAAAAATAATAAGAAACAGTACAGATCCAATAGGCCTTCGCAGCTGCTGTCGCTGCTCGGGCCTAATTAGGAATCTAACAATCTAACAATATCTAAAATATGAGCTAAGATAAACTAAACTAAACTAAATGTACAGGAAGGCTAAATAAGCTAAAACTAACGGTACAGACGACTTTCTAATAGTACCAAAGGCCCGCTAAGCAGCCAACATTGGAATTACTAATTAAAATAGTGAAGGAGGGAGGGGGGGTGGGTGAGGGAGATGACTCAGAAACAGCGGAAAGTGTGCGTGTGTGTTTGTTAGAGACGGTGAGAAGACGGTGTAATGTATGTTGTATGTGTGTGTGTTTGCAGATAAGTCCATGAATCACGTCACAGAGGCCATTGTCCTTGATAATGTGATGGAATGTTTATCAGCCAGCCCAGAGCAGATCCACAGATGTCCTTAGGCAGAGGGAGCAGAGCATCTTGTTTACATAAAATCTGGGGAGAAATTGAAGATAGCTGACCAAGGTCAGCCTAGGGGAGCCAAATTCACAAATAATAATTGTTTTGGGTCAGGACGACTTGTTTTTGTCTGCCTTGAAAGTCTTGCTGATACTTCTCAATGGTGAATCCAAACAGCCAAATCCCAAGACCATTCCGCCTGTTTCGAGCGAGCAACTTCCTCCAAGATGTAACCCATATTATTCATGAGTTCCAGAACCCCAATTCAGTCTGCGGTCCTGTAAAAGGATTGCATCCAACGTGCGATTCAGCTCCTGTAACCACACAGTTTAATTGTTGACCGGCGAACCCATCAAACGAATTTGATGATAAGTTAGGTCACTGCCTTATCCAAACAGCAGAAATCCTGTTATCAAAAATCCAAATATGTAAAGATCGTTCACGTCTTGCACAGACAGACTTGTCAGACAAACAATATTCCCTTTTCTCCAGGAATCCATTGTGTATCCAGCAAAGAATGTCTTATCAGGGCAAGCTGGCTCTCCTTTGGTCAGCCTTCCCGTCGAGAAAACTTGATCAATTGCATTGAGAGACCAGCTGACCAGATCCATAGTTTATAAATTTTGGAGAATATGAAAAGAGAGGCTGGGCAGAGAGGCAGAGAGAGGGGGGTGCGGTTCAGGAGACAGAAAGACAGAGAGAAAAGAAACACGTCCACCTTCCACCAGGAGCAGGTCACCCCTGATAGCACAAACTTCAATTTTTTTTTCATGCTACACTTTCTGGATAGACACCAACTAAACTTTCTGCAGTGTGGTAGGGAGCGGCATCCTGCTGAACGCAGCCATTAAGGGATACTGTTTTTCTCCCCCAAAAATCCCTAATTTCAACTTTACCTTTTTGAACTGCTAAGTACTTTAGCAGCATTTAGGTGGTCTCAGAAAAAAAAAAACATAAAAAAATATTTTGTGTTTTTTTTATTATTATTTTCATTTTTTACAACACGAAACATCAGTTTGGCACTATTAGTCTTCCAAACATCACAGGTGAGTCGACAGGTAAGACATGCTGCATCTCTCACCTGATAAAAAACAGTAAATTCCAGTTTTGTCAGTGGAGCTGCAACATTTAGATGACTAATTTCAGGATAAAACTAAAAGGACTTTGTCAGACGTCAATAACAACAAAAAACTGAAATAAACTCTTTAATAAAGGAAAACAAGGAAAGTAAAACATAAATTAATTCAACAAGCAAAGAAGAGCTTTGAAACAGTTTTTTACGTATTGTATGTTACAGTTTTGAGGTGAAACCCACAGACATTAGTTCAGCTTTTAAATGTTACATCTTTTATTTTTAAAGATCTTTAGTTTCCACATCAGATTTTTGAGACGCTCTGAAACGTTCACCTCCTGCAGGAGAAACAAGTCCAACTCGCTGAAGGAAACTCATCCTCTGTCAGACATCTGCTGACCACATGACCTTTATAAGCCTCAGCTACTGCTCGTCACTGATTGGCCATTGCTGGCTCCTCCTCCTGCTCTTCCATTGGCTGGCTGCTGAAGCCGCTGTCGACTGTGGCATCTGATTGGACAGAAACAAAAAAAACCAGGTGAGTTTAAACTCATACAGTAAACCTGGATTTTTTTTTCCATCTGTCCCCAGTCCATCACATGGACTGGGGACAGATGGAAAAAAAAAGGGACAGGGTGTCCCCCGTCTCTTGTACATTGACTGTTGGAGATAGGCACCAGCTCTCCCATGACCCAGAAAGGAGGAGCAGGTAAAGAAAATGGTGGATGGATTTTGTGTTCTGTGTATTTTTAAACAAATGTGCCTCTGACAAATATTTTACACAATATTCTAAAAGTTCAGACATTTTTAGTAAGCTAGATGTTTTTTTTTGTCAGCCTTCGAAACAAGTTTTTCTTGTGTTCTGAATTTGACTCTGTGATTGTTGCTGTGAGGATGTCCAGGTGGTTTTCTTTATTAATGATCATATATTTAGAAACCAGAAGACAAAGTTATCAGAACATGTTGATCACTAACAAGCTGTTATTCTGAACTGACTGCAGGAAATTAAAATGATTGTCCTCCTAAGGAAGTCAATAAATAACTGCTGCAACTAAACTGACTGGTCTCCATCAGTCCTAGGCCAGTGAGATCCTGGCTTTAGTGTTGGAGGTGTGTAACTGTGTTAGGGCGCCCTCTGGTGGTCCACTGCTGAAACTATATGACGTAAAGATTGTAGCTTGAATTCATACAGCCTGAGCACCGAAAATGATGCAAAGACTTTTAGTTTCTTCTTCTTACTTTTTCTATCAAATCATCTTTCTTTTTGTGGGCTTTAACATACGGAAAACCAGGAAAACTTGGAAACACAAATTGGCTCAACAGCGCTACCTATTTTGGCAGCACAAACATCAACTTTCACATAGAGGTGTAGAATTACCACTACTCAAAAGTACTACATGTTATTTCCTTAGGCCCGCCTACTGAAAACAGGATGTTACTCTTTTACTCATGAACGTCATTCTCGGACCAGCTTTTTCTTAACTTCAAATGTCAGATATTAGATTATAGATGATATTCCTTTGTTTTCGGTTACACCTAAATGGTAGCCATTTTGAATTACAGTCCTCATTTTGAAGCCAGTTTTGCCCTGTTCAGCCCTTACATTTGAACTAACACCTAGAAATCTAGATGATGTTTTTGCACAGAGGCATTATGACACAGGCTGGAGTGTCACTAAAGTGCGAGGGCCGTTCATCACTGCTTGCAGCTTTAATTCAAACTTGTTGTTGACTAAAGGTTGTTAATCTTGATATTAATCTTTTCTGTGAAATTACAGACTTTGTTATAACTGTTTTCATAATGATGGAGAAGTGAACCCTTTCTGAAGTGGTGCATGATGGGTGAAAGTTAGGTTTAGTAGTGAACAGCTGTTTAAAGATATTTTCTGATCAAAAGCAGTGGCGGCTGTTGGGGATATTAGGTGGGTTAGCTATCGTGTACATTTTACAATCCTATCGATTGCATTACAACAACAGAAGCACCCCATCTGTGATACTGAACAAGCTTTAAAAACAACTTCATGTCCCTTTTTTACCACAATGATACCACAATTTTACCACAAGAGTGGCTAAGAAAAGCCTCACACGCAAAGTCAGCAGATCTTTGACCCTGGGTTGCATTGTAATCTGTGCTCTAACTGTAATATATGTTAAATATATGTTACCAGAAATTATCACAGCTGATTTGTAGCTTGTTGCACCAAACTTCCTAACACAATCAATTCAAAAAAGGTTAATAACTGCAGTAATAACAGAAAGATAATGCTCGAAAGCTCAATAAAACATGAGGTGTTTGGAGAAGTGCATACTTATTTAAAGAACTCACATCAACAGGTAATAATCTGTGTTGGTTTTTACTTGTGTTGGTGGTTACCTGTGCTGTGTTTGTCGTCTTGTAGCTCGGTGTTCCTCAGCAGTCTGACTCCTTCTGTCAAACCGAGAGACTGAAGAGCTTCAACCAGAACTTCAACAGGACCTCCACCCACCTGAACAAATACAAAAAGACAGGTGAGGTCACTTCCTGTTTGATACAAGTTAAGTCCACCTACTTTCAATTCTAGGGCTTTCCTGTAAGTCATACAGGTGTGTCAACACAATACCACGGTGGAAAGACCTCAGCAATGACCTAAGAGAAGCAACTGTTGCTTCCCATCAAGCTGGGAAGGGTTAAAGGTCATTTCCAAACTTTTAGGAGTTCATCATTGTATAGAAAGAAAGATTATTCACAAGTGGAAAACATTGAAGACAGCTGCCAATCTTTCCAGCAAATTTACCCCAAAGGTCAGACTGTGCAATGCTCAGCTCCAGCTTAGACTCTACGGGTCAAAGGTTAAAGGTCATGACAGGACAATTGGAAAGACTCAACAAGTGTGGCTTGTTTGGAAGGATTGCAGGAGAAAGCCTCTTCTCTCAAAAAACAACATGACAGCTCGACTTAGGATTGGAAAGTGTCATCTGAAGGAACCACAAGACTTTTGGGATAAAACAAGACCAAAGGACCAATGTTTACCCAGAAGGCACGGCAGTAAACACAGCATATCAGCACAAACACCTCATATCAACTGTCAGCACGGTGGTGGAAGGCTGATGGTTTGGGCTCCTCGCAGTCATTAAGTCAATCATGAACTCCTCTGTAGACCAAAGGACTCTGGAGTCAAATGTGAGACCATCTGTCTGACAGCTGAAGCTTGGACCGAACTGGGTCAAGATGCAACAAAACAATGATTCCAAACACAACAGCTAATCTACAACAGAATGGCTTAAAAAGAAAAGAACCACAGTGCTGCAAAGGTCCAGACCCTAACCTGATTGAAATGCTGCTTAGGACCTTCAGAAAGATGAGCAGAAACAAACGTCTGCAAAACAACAATGGAAAGAAGAGTGGGCCAAAAGCCTCTCCACAACCATACGAGAGACTAGTATAAAAAACCCCAACTAAGAGTTATTGCTGCTAAAGGAGTTTCTGCATTGGATGGACTTTTTCCATTTGAGTTTAGATTTGTTCACTTGACATAAGATTTGATTAATTTTAGAACCTGATAAAAAACAGTTTTATTACGTCCTGACAGGTAAAACCTTAGACCTAAAAGAAGGTGGGCTTTCTTTTTGTCATCGCTGTAAACCATCTGTTGTTTCTCTGAACTGAGGGTGCTCAGAAAACCATAAAAAAACTTATATCCTTTTATCCAGTACTGACTGAAACATGCAGTTTACCTATTAAACTTCTTATGTTTCAGAACCAAACAAGCTGGTTTATCAATTAAAGAATATCTGACTGCTGTAAGGTGTCACTGACTCTGAAGGACAGACCTGAGGTTGGACCAGGTGTCCTCTCAGGTATCACACTTGAACATGTTACCTTGTAGTGCTGCAGCAGGTGTTGGCACGGCGTCTGACTGTCCCGGTACAGGTGAGTTAGCGTCATCATACCCAGCTTCTCAGCCAGCTTCATCCAGGGAACGTCTCCGACACTCAGAACCTCCACCAGCCGGGACAACGTGTCCTCGTCCAGCGCCGAGTGCTCGCCTTCTGTAGCAGCAGCAGATTTACGTTAAACAAGTTCACGGACTGTACTTATATAAATGGACTGTATTTATATAGCGCCTTTCTAGCCAATCAGGCCACTCAAATCTGTCCTCATTTACACAGCCACACACACATTCATAAAGCACTCTACAAAGCTAATCTGAATAAATCATATAGCCTAATCGGTGCTTTAAAACTCCATTTAAACACCGATGGGTCACACATCAGAGGCAATGAGGGGTTCAGTGTTTTGCCCAGGGACACTTCGACATGTGACTCTTGCCAGGAATCAAACCTCCAACTCTCTCATTGGAGGACGACTGCTCTAACCACTGTCCCACAGCCGCCCAACATACAACCAACAACTCACAGATCTGAGCTGAACAAACCTTCAAAGCTGCTGCTTGGTTTGATCTTCTTCGGCCGACTCGGCTTCGGACTCTGTCGGTCGTTCAACACGTTCTTCACCTGAGGAGAGGACAGGAGGGGAGACGAGGTGAGGCAAGACACCCCTGAGCACAAAATAATCTGAGAGAACAGCTGAATAAGGATTGTTTTAGTTTACTCAATTTTTTGACAACAGTACATTTTACTACTTCTCTTGCATTTTTTTTTCTTCTGAAGTTGTACATATATAGACCTTTTTTAATACAATTATTACACAGAACGCATTAAAATGCCAAGCAACAAAGCATGGCAAAGATAACCACTCTACAATCACATATAAGACATTCACAACGCCTCTTCTGTTATTGGGGCAGCATGTGATGTGTGTGTGCAGGAAAAGTGAGCTGGTGGAGCAGATAATGTTTTACTAGTAAGGGTAACATGGGTCTTCACCCTTTGGTAAAGATGGATTTCTGTAGCCTAGGTGAGGATGAGATTTGCTCCATCAGATGAAGGTCCCACACCTTTTGGATCCATGGAGGGGTCCAGTTTCAGGTATTTAATGGTGACCCATTTTAGTGCTGCAGTGAAGAATATGTTCAAGAGGTATTTTTTGGCCTTGCTGTCAACACAGTCAGGATGTTCTCCTAATAATGCTACGACAGGGCTAAGTGGAATATTCGCTTTGAAAACTTCCTTGAGAGGATGAAATATCTCCATCCAGAACAGGCGGAGTTTAGGGCAGAGCCAGAATATGTGGTTGTGGTTGGTAGTGTGTTGGAGCCATCTTAGCAGTTATTTCTATTGTTCTGAAGAATCTGGTGACTATTTTTTCATTTGAATTCCCTCCGTGTTTTAAATTTGTGGTTTGGTGCATTCAGCGCATGTCTCCTTCCAGGTGTCGGCTGATATACTCTCAGTCGTTTCTTCCTCTAATTTGTCCTTCATCTTTACAGAATTGTGCCTAAATATTTTTGAAATTACATGAAACAGTTTGCTGATGACTTTCTTCTGTCTACTCCCCTTTTGTGTAACTATTAGGAACCCTTCAAGTGGTGTAGGATTTAGGAGTTTTCCTCAGTCTTTGTGTACTGTCAAAAAAGACCTTGGTTGTAGGTTTCTGTAAAAATCTGTCCAGGGAAGACCGAATTCACTTTTCAGACGTTAAAATCTCTTAAAATTTCCATTTCAGTAATTGATGTTTGCAGTCCAGTTTGTAATGTGTCCATTTTTAAACCCATTATTTACGCTGTTAGGAGGGAAGGTCTTCATAAATGCTTTGGTAGTCTAAATACTAACTGAATGTTGTTCCTGATTTTTTCCTCCACCAAGGAGGATATGTTTTCAGTAACATCTGTCTGTCTGTTTGTGCACAGGATTACTCAAAAAGTTATGAACTGATTTTCATGAAATCTTCAGGGAATGTCAAACATGGTACAAAGAACAAGTGATTCAATCTTAGTGGTGATCCAGTCAAAGGTCAAGGTCACAGGTAACTTCTTTGTTAAAAACT
Organism: Kryptolebias marmoratus; assembly: GCF_001649575.2. Classification (NCBI taxonomy): domain Eukaryota; kingdom Metazoa; phylum Chordata; class Actinopteri; order Cyprinodontiformes; family Rivulidae; genus Kryptolebias; species Kryptolebias marmoratus. The sequence continues at coordinate 6,697,413 of NC_051451.1, forward strand.
TGTCTCTGCTTTTACATGTGAGCCCTTTGTTACCTCGGTCAAGAAAGGTATGTTTTCGGTCGTGTTTGTTTGTCTGTCTGTTAGCAAAGATCAGGTAAAAACTAATTAACAGATTAGGATTAATTTTTTCAGGAAATGTTGGGCTTGTCCCAAAAAAAGGAGAAAGAACTGATTAGTTTTTTCATCATCTTGATGGTGATCCTGATCATGATCTGGATCACACTGTTTTTCATTGACACTATGAAGGAGGTTTGCACTCTCTAAGTGCTTCTAGCAGATGTATTTTTTTTGTCCAGACTGACATTTCTTTTACAGGGGTATCTAAAAACAGTAATGTCTGCGGAGTTTCGGGGCACTTGTTTTTCTCTGAATTGAGCTAGGAAGTGTACGTATCATTTTGAGTTTAATTTGTGCAGCCCTTATGTAATATCTTAATTTTGGAAGATCAATGCTCCCATCTGACTTGGCTAATTGCAGGGTTTTAGTCAGGGTAGTCTGAGTCAAACATTCCTTCAACTCACTTCATTCAGCATGGCCGAGCAAAGAAAGGGGAAAGGGGAGTTTGTTTTTTTTTAAGTCTTGTTTTGAAGCTGCAGTTGTTACCTTCAGACAGGTAGCGAGGTCCAGAGGTGTGTGTCCTCCTGCAGGTCTCTTGCGACTTTTGACTGTTTGCGTGGCAGCATCTCGCTCTGCGAGTTCCTTTCTGATTGGTATGTTATCCTCCTCATCGGAGGAAGAACTGAAGAAGAGGGGCTCGTCGTTCTCCATGTTCTTATCAGCTCCTGAAAAACGCTGTGATTAACCACTTGCTTGTTCTGTTACATGTTGTGTTACATGTTGTGTGACATGCTGTGTGACATGCTGTGCAGAGCATTGTGAGTTGATAAGTCACCTGCAGCCATGAGCATGGCACAGAACATCTGGGGACCAGATGTAGCAGCGTGTCATGTTGTGTGTTCTCTTACATGTTGTGTTAAGTGTTGTGCTGTGTCATGTGTCATGTGTCATGTTACATGTTGTGTTGCTTGTCATTTTACGTGGTGTGTAATGGTTTGTGTTATGTGCCGTGTAACCAGTTGGGTTACATGTGGCGTTATGTTTTGTGTTACACAATGACGTAGTGTGAGTCAGTCAGTGGTGCGACTCACCTGCAGCAATGAGCATGGCACAGAACGTTGGTGAGCCCACACTCGAAGCCAGGTGTAATGGTGTGTTTCCTCCAAACGTGCAGGCGTTAACGTCTGCTTTCAGCTGCAGATGACACACATCCGGTTAACAGTCTGGGCCAAGTGAGAATAAGCCCCACCCCGTTCCTGCTGTGAGTGTTTGTTACCTCTGTGATGAGCGTGCAGGCCACCTTGAACAGGTTTTCTCTGACAGCCAGGTGAAGAGCTGTGTGCCCACTCTTCTGCTCCTGGGCGTTTATTTTGGCTCCGCCCTCCACCAGTAGACGGAGGCAGCGCTCGCCATCCCTCCTCACAGCCAGGTGGAGCGGCTGAAGACCTGAGGGACACAGACATGTTTTTTTGTTTCCTCAAACCTTTAGCTACAGAAGCTGCACAAGTGACCTGGCTCTGCCTCTTACCCTGGTAATCTGACGTGTTGACCAGGTGGGAGTGGCGTTCTCCCAGGTGAGTCAGCAGTAGGCGGAGCATCTCAGTGTCTCCGCTCAGTGCTGCCAGGTGGAGGGGGCTGCGGCCATCTTTGTCCACTAGGCTGGGGTCGGCCCCCGCTCTCATTAACAGCTCCGCCACCTTCGGCTGCCGTGTTATCACTGCCAGGTGGAGGGGAGTCTGATGGGGCGGAGTCAGAGGGCAGGTGAGAGGCAGCATGTGATCACATGACACACTGTCACAAATTTACCTGCTGCAGATGATTGGTTGTGTTGTTGTCTACAGCCATGGTCAGAAGTTTCCATTCACTCGTCGTGAACACAAATGTCAGATTAATTTATTTGAAGGGTTTATTTTTCAGGGTGGAATGATTCTACAGTAAGGGTGAAATGAGGGGGAGGGGGGCTCTGAAAGGTAATGTCAGATTTTTTTTTTTTTTTTTTTTTTTTAACCACAAAGTTGACTGATTCCTCTCAACTGAAACAAATTCATTTCAGGTTCAAACTTTATTTTCTGAGCTTTAAAGTCGACAAATCACAGTGTGAACTCCAGCGCTCAACAGGGCTTGAGTAGTGTGCTGCATGGTCCTAGTGCCTGACCTGTTTGTGTAAACTGATGTTACAAACTGTCAATGGCAAAGGCCGAGCCGTTTGGACAGAAAGACAAGAGAGATGTTTGGGGGACCCGAGGTGAGGCTTTCAGACCTAACAACACTGAACCAACTGTCAAGCATGGTGGTGGGAGCATCAGGCTGTGGTACTGGTCCATTTCACAAAGTCAATGGAATAATAATGAAGAGGGACAACTTCCTCCACATTCTTCAACTTCATCTCAAGTGCACAAAAAATGTATACATATATTTAAATATAGAAATATATTTCAGCAGATATTAAAATTAGGCTTTGATTATTTGTGTTTATAAATAAATATTTTTGTTGTTTCGGTTTCATGATGAGGGGATGGAAACTTCTGACCACAGATGTATCAGTTTCAGGTGGTTGGTTGTTGTGTTCTTTACCTGCTGCAGGTGGTTGGCTGTGTTCAGGACTCTGTGCTGCTGGCTGCTCAGCAGAGTTTGGATCAGCTGCTGGATGACGGTGGTCTGCAGGTGGATGATGGCCAGGTGTAATGGACTGACAAGAAACAGACCAGTCAAACCAGTTGCTACAGGAGTTATCATCAGATCAAGAACTGTTTGCTTCGCGTTTTTGAAGCTAAACTCCTCCTGTCCCTCTCTGAATGCAACTGGATCAGGAGTAAAACTGGACTCACGTGTCTCCATTGGCGTCCTGAATTCCACACAGATGTCTCTGCAGGGCGAGGAGGACGCGGGCGTCTCCAGTGCTGCAGTACTGTAGCAGGGCGGCGGCGGTCTGTTGGGCGCTCTGAGACACCCGACTGCTGAGCGTTGCAGCTGAAAAACAATAATAAATTTGAAAACCTCAACAAATCGACAAACAAACATGTACTTTACACTCGCAGCATACTCTCTTACCAATCTGAAGCAGCTGCTGCTGCAGTGGCGAGCTCGTCTGTGAATCACTTCTCAGAGAGGCAACATTAGTCTGAGGGGTGGAGCCTGACATCTGAGTTCCTCCCCCTGAAGTAAAACCTGTGAAGTTTCCTGCATAAAAAGCTCCGCCTCCACCTCCTGTACCTCCGTTCACCTGCTGGTGGAACTGGAAACCTGCCGAGACACAAGCAGCTACTGGTCAGCAGTTTCACCATTGAAACTTGGCCCCATTATGGAAACAACGGAAGCGCCAGTGGCGCTGAAGCCCCTCTAAATAATTTTGGTGTCAAAAATTTTTTTTAATTTTTTTTTATACAAAAATTCAATATAATGTGGCCAGAATATGAGTTTAAATAAATAACCATATATTATTT
>NC_051451.1:6701952-6728878 GCF_001649575.2 Kryptolebias marmoratus
AAATAAAATGTTCATTTTTCTTGTTAAAACTGTAAACATATTTCCTGTTTGTTGATGTTCTGAATAAAAATATAATTGGTTGTTAAAACATTTACACAGTAAGGTATCTGTTACATGTGTCCAAAAATGTGGAAAAGCAACTCAGGTTTTGTTAGCTGTTTGAGAAATTTTGTTCTCGCCCACTACGTTTGCTCACATCCTGAGCATCTCCTGGGGGCTAAGCCCCCCTTGTCCTTAAAACCTAGTGACCCCCCTGGGAAGCGCTATAGACAACGTTGGCCTTGTGTTGTTTCTATTTTTTTAAACTTATGGGGATTCTCCTGAGACTTCAGGTAGAGAGGCGCAGTGGAAGAAATGCTCTGGATGCCGTGGAGTAGAACAGCTGTTATCCGCCGGAGATTTCAGGTTTTACAGCGCCTTCAGCTGGGGGACAGACGGCATAAACGTTGCAGGGTAAGCTAACGCTGTTGTTTATATTCCTACCGTTCGCTCTTTATGCTTGCATCTGGCTACACCCACGACCAATGAGTAAACAGGAGCTAAGCTTGCGTCACCCACGAAGCAGGGCCGGCCCGACTGGCCCTACTCCTAAGCAGGGACCGGAAAAATGCCGGTGAAAACGCGCGCAAAGCAAGCCGAGTAGCGTGGAGCCAGGACCTTTAGAGCCGGTGGAAAAGGGGCACTACTGTCTGACACCAACACCTTCATCACACCCATTCTTCACAGAACACAGAACTTCACACAGGTTTTTATAACAAAAACTTCTTTATTTTGGTTTCTTGTTCTGCCGCTGGAGGTGTTTCTAGATCTCAATGTGACTAAAGACCCAACCACCTGTAATTGGTTCTGGAACAAGAATCCAAACCTTTTTATCTGACTGAACTCAATCATCGAACACCTCAGGGGATCAAATTTAGTCCCCTTTTTATTAACCTAATCCAGAGCAGATACTTTTATGCGCCAACAATACGATGATTTATAATTAAGCCTGTTTTCTGAGGTTTTCTCTTACTGCAGCTCTGATCAAACTCAAACTGCTCTTAAATCAAAATCATATTTATGACCTTCACTCACTCTTGTTTTAAATGAAACATAAGAGACTTTGTGCTTTTAACACCTGTTTTACCTTAGACACATTTTGAACTCACTCTAGTCTTACTGATTTAATACAGTCCATTTCTGTGGGGAAATCCCCTGTCTGATTCATACCTCCAGCTCCTCCTCCTCCTGCAGCTCCTCCAAATCCCCCAGCTCCTCCTCCTCTTCCTCCCGCTCCTCCTCCTCCTCTCCACGACTCGTAGTGAGGCAGCAGCTTCTGCTTCTTTCTCAACACCTCCTCTCTGTCTGTAAGAGAGCAGGAGTAGATGGAAACATCAGATCTGAGAGGGTGGAAGTCTGCAGCTGCACCTCGCCATCGCTGGGAATTCACCTCTGAGTGTCAGAGACTCACCTTGGACCTGGGGGATGTAGGTGAACTGTTTTGGGTCGCTGCTGTCGCCGGCCTTCTTCCTCCTGAGCTGCAGGAAGACGGTGACGGGCCGCGGGATCTCTGTGCTGTGATAGGCCGGTGTTTTGAACACAATGGCATACTGAGGAGGGACAGAAAAAACTGAGGTGAAAACACTTCCTGTTCTTCATCATTAAAATCTACCAGCATGTGATGCTGCTGACATCTGAAGCTACTTTTATCATTTTTGAATGCTGATGGGTAAAAATGGGCAGCATGTAACCTGTTACTAATAAAAATTGTGCAAAATCTTTGATACACTTTGTTTGAAAACGTATAAAATGTAGACATTTTACATGAAACTGTGGGATATTTATAGTTCATAGAATGAAAAAAAGAACGTGAAAGCCGTTCACGCTCAGATAAAACGAGATAAAAACACATTTTGTTGCATGAAACGGTTTACCTACTCTCTTACAAAGGGGTATTCCAGAAAGCAAGTTTAGTGAAAACTCAGTTAAACTTGGGTTTAGGGAAATTCCAGAAAGCGAGGTGAAATAAACCCAGAGTCTGTCACTATGGTAGCAGACTATGTAGTAGATCTGCTCACTCTGAGTTTGTACCAGTCTCCTCTCAAAGCAGCTGTCTCACATCGGGTGTCCATTTTTAATCAGACTGATATTGAAGCAGAATTACTCTGCAAACCTAATGTCAGGAGGGGATTTCCCACCTAGACTGGATTTGCTCTCATTCACATAGAAAAACAAAACAACAACATACACACACACATGTACATAGTACCCCTTGATCTGATTCAGTCATTTGGTTCAGCTGCACATATCCAATATAACATCTAACCCAACCACTTTGGATCAGAACAAAGTCTGTTCAACACCATCATCTCCATAATCACCACCGAATAAAGTCAAATAATTCACGTTTATTTGGTTTTTTTTGTTCCCTACAAGCCAAAAAATGCAGCAGTTTGAGTTTAAAATATTTCTTCCAACAATGAAACGTTCCCTCACCTAAACTGGAGTTTGGTAACAGAACTTCAAGGGGTCACTTTCCTGGTTCTCTGATGCAAACACAGAATTCCTCTCTTTGTTTTTGATTGTCTGCCTAGGCCACAGAGTCATTAAAAAAATAGTTAGATGCAGATTGAGATCTGGATCACCACCAAAATCTAATCACTTGTTTTGTGAGAACCTCAACACTTTCTGAAAATTGTATTCAAAACTATTTATTAGTTTTGACTTGATCTTGTTAACAGACAAACAAACCAACATGACCAAAAACATAACCTAACATTACAAAACTGATTACAAAGTTTTAACAAATGGGGTCACCTGTGACAATGACCTTTGATCGGATCACCACTAACATTTAATCATGTTTGTTGTGACAATTCCAACATTTCCTGAAACTTTCATCCACATCTGTTCATTAGTTTTTAAGTAATCTTGTGAACAGATAGACAGACAGACAAACCATCACTACTGAAAACATAACCTCCTTGGTGGAGGTAATAATAACTCTGATGGTGACAAGAACTGAATATTATTTGTTGTTTATTATTCATTCATAATTTAAAGAACAAACAGTTAAAAAAAACCTGTTGTCATCATTTTATGTTTTTTATTTATTCATGTCATTTCTATAATTAAATAGATTATCTATAAAATCAATTCATGGTTTTAAGAATCTCATTCAGACACATCTTCCTGAAAACAGATTTTTTTCCAAATCATTTTGACAAATAAACCTTTTTACAGGAACGTGGCCCATTTATTTGTTTATTTTTGACTCATAAAATGAAAAAGCTGTAACTGTGCACCTCGTTCAGCTGCTCTGTGTACTCAGAGAACTTGGTATTCAGAACCGACCTGATGATGGCTTTGTATTGCACACGTGCACACTTTTAACTCAAGCTTAAGATACTCAGAGTTATTTAATCTCTATCAGCCTTTCTAGAACTGAAAACCCAGTTTCTCCTCTCAGGGTGAATTAATCCAGAGTTTATGGATAAACTCAGAGGTTGTTAAACCTCCATCTGGAATATCCCCCAGTTGAAACCTGAAGAAAGTTCCCAATTAACATATTATTTATAAATGGTATAAAGGTATCTCACATCCAGTTCCAGATGTTTGTGGATTTCCTGTAGATGAGGAAACATTTTGGACTAAAAGAAGTCATAATGATGAATATTTAGCATTTAAAAGTTTCTCTGTAATCGAAATGTAATCTGAAATCCAAAAGAAAAACTTTTATCTAAGATTTTAATTCTCATTCCTAAAAAGTCAAGCGTACATTGACTCTCTCTCTCTCTCTCTCTCTCTCTCCAGTCAGATCATGTTTCTCTGCAGCTTTTTAACCGCTCTGACCTCAGGTTTTTTCTCAATCTGCTGAAACTTCACAGCTCTGTTTTCAGCTCTGTGGAGGTCTTTTAGTGACAAGACGTCTTGTAAAGCAGACCTGTAGGACCTGAAACGTCTCACCTTTTAAATCTGGATTGTTACTCTGAAGGTTCAGGAAGAAACTAATGATGTTTGCAAAAAGGTTCAAGGAATTCCCCGAGAGCTGCAGAACATTTATTTCCTTCGTGACTCACTGCCGTGAGTCGCGTTACAGCTGAGCTCAGCCTCTAACCTGTTTGTGAACATCGGTGGGGGAGAAGTCCCCGAATGCCTCCCAGCCTCCCTCGTCGTCCTCCTCGTAGAATCGAATCTCAATGTCATCTGAGCAGAGCAGTACAGGGGCACGATGAGACATCACAGACAAAAGAAACTTTAGGATAAACTCTGACGGCTGTGTGAAATAAATGAAGCCAGCTGACCTTTCTGGACTTTGTCGCAGAGCAGGAAGATCTCATCTCCTCCAAGAACCGAGCCGCAGGTCTTATCCATGCGGGAGATCTTTAGGTTGGAGGCGTTGGGTGACTCTGCAAGAGAAACAGGGAGAACAACTTGTTACCTGAACGCTTGTATCATATAACAGTCAGAGGAAATCTGTTCAGGTGGGACGAAAACCTGAGAGAATGTTAAATTAAAACAGCGGAGAATCGGCCAACGACTGGATTCCTTCTTTCAGTTCAAACTAAAAAAGTATGGCACTCCAAGCACTGATCTGAACTATAAAAGCTGTGACAGAAAACATTTAATCACGTTAATCTAATTAGGGAGAAAGTAATCAGTTGTTTTGCACCACAGTTGTGTCGCAGTTAACTGTTTGGGTTTTTTTTAAGTTTTAATTAATTTGAATGTTTTGGGCTATTCATGTTTTTGTTTAATTGTTTCATGAGTGTATTGTTCAGTACTTTGGATTTTTTAAATGTGTTTTATAAAATATAGTTCACTGAGTGGTGAACAAAATGAGCTAAAAGAGGTTTTCTGACTTTTTAGTAAATTAAAAGATTTCATGTGGAGCTGTACTTTTGGGAAGTAAATAAAATCCTGCTGGATTCGAGACAGACTTAGAGCTAAAAAATTAAATAAAAACCCATTTAATAGTCCTTTTGTCTTTTCATTTGTTTCTGCCTGCCCATATTCTCTGACTCTTTAGCAGTCTGTAGGTATTGCTGGACTCACTGCTGTCGTAGATGGGGTTGGACACGACCGGCTTTAGGGCTCTGGTGAAAGCCCCGGTGCTGTCCTGCAGGTAGGCAGTGAACCTGAGCCGGACGATGTTCAGGTCCATGGTCTTCCCGAGCTCCTTGGCCTCCTTCAGGATGGACATTTCTTCAGCATCTGCAGAGACACGTTGTATCATCATCCTCATGACACCAGCAACTTTTACTCTCAAGGATCAGTTTCTGATCACGTCTCACAGCTTTTCTCTGCTCTAATCTCGGTTTATCACCTCATCTGTGACTTCTGAAGTCCTAAATGAGGTGATGAAGGTTATCTCCTCTCAGCAGCAGTCAGACTCTAAAACCTGCACTGCTCCGACAGAAAAACAAACACATTAAAATCCTGTAACTGCTGAGATCAGACTCTGAAATATAATCTATAGAAATAAAAACAGTTTTCAAATGTAGTCCCTTCACGTTTATTTTGTTTTATGTCACTTATTTTAGGAAACCATTTCTTATCTTTTTATACATTTTTCCTACTCACTGTTTTGTCACACTGTCAACTCAAATGTCTCAGTTTGTTCAGGTGTGTGTACCTGTCAGGTCATATTGCGTTCCCTTCTGTCTCTTCCTCTCGTCTCTCAGCCTTCTGGTCAAAACCTCTACGACACCTTTCTTGGTCACATGGAGGATTCCCAGATTACTGAACCTACAGGAAGTGACATCACAGGACATCAACTCTGAACCTGAAAGTCACTCATGCTTAGATAAAACCTGAAAAGATTTGGTTTATTTGTCACAGAACTGGTTTCTGATTCAGCTCTAATTCACTTCAGTCCATGACCAAAACTCTCAGTAACCTTTGTTCAAACTGAGTGACTTCAGGTCAGTCGAACAAACACTCAACACCCAAACGTTCATGTTGAATCAATATTTTTGGAAGGATTTCTGCTTTTCTGAGGTCCTTTAAAATATGGTAAACAGACTGACAATTAAAAAGAATTAAACTTTCATAAAGGCTGAGGTATTTATTCAGTCACGCCCCTCAAACCTCCAGATGCAATAAACTTCCTGCTTCATTAAGAAAGACGTCATTCATTTCTAGAAATTAAGAAACAAGATGAAATGTGACTTCTTCTAAAAGTTCTGTAGTTTTATCATAATCAGATTTAATTCAGTTACTCAGTAAATAAAAGGAATAAAGTTGTTATATTCTGTCATTTTGAAAGTGCCGCAAATCCAAAGTGATCATACTGATTCCAATCACTTCTGTCTGTGTCATCAGATTAATAAATGACTGGTTTTATTTAGAAACTATCAGTTTCCTTCAGCCCATTGTCTCATGGATGTGTTGTGAAATTAAAACAGAATTCTGACTTCCTCTTTGGAGTTTCTGTGTTTTTCTGGGACAGGGACAACAACAACAATACCAATAATAATAATAATGATAAAAACTTGAGCAGAAAAGTGAAAACATTCCAGGTCTTAATATGATTAGATGAAGCCAGGTGATTAAATACTAACGAGGCAGTGAGCTCGTTGGGGCCGATGTCCAGAGTGCAGGTGCCACTCTCGTTGCAGTGGCGTCCCACCAGGCTGTGTGCATGGACTCGGGCCGGGTCAGTGTGCGTCACCAGCTGCACCTCCACCCGGGCGAGGCCCACATAGTTATTGATCTGAAACACAAACAAATAAACCGATCAAACGGGAAATGACTTCTGACCGAATGCTCGTCTCTGGTAGAGGTGTCGCATCATCGCCTACCTTCACGGTCGGGTAAGTCCTCCTGTTCTTCTCACTAGAGGCCCCTGGGAGCCCACCGTGCGACGGACCCTCACACTCATATCGGAAACGGAAACCCCTCTGCAGGAACACAGAGTTTTAAAATGCAGCTGCTGGTAAAACTACTGCTCACATGTCTGAGAGGATCGAGGGTTCAGAGCGAAGTTATCCACCTGACCATCACCGCAGACTTAAATGAAACTCCTGATCCTGTCTTCACCTCTTTACATTTACCCTCCAGTGATCTGGATCAACAATTCACCTGAGTTTTTCTTCCCATTTATTAAAAAGCACAAAGTGCAGCAAGTGTTCAGGTGGGTCATGAGACGTTCAGAAGCAGAAACTTCCTGTTTGAGCAGCATGTTAGTAAATGACTGTTTGGGAAACCCTGGAGAACAGGAAGTGAGTGTTGCAGCGGCATGTGGAGGGATCTGCTGTTCAGGGCAATCACCACCGTCATCTGAGCGCCTTTTTTTGTATATTATTCTAAAACCTTACTCATTTACACTCGTTTTATAGTCTTCTGATTCATTGTTACACCTCACTGTGACTATATTATTTTGTTTATGATTTATTTATAGCATTATGCAGCTAAAGCCTTCTACACAGATAATTCATAATCATTTTAAATAAAAAGTAACTTTTTTTAAAAACAAAAACAAATACGTATTTACTCTATATCTCTAAGATGAAATTAAAAACAATGGATCTAAATTACAGACAGTAATTTAAACATTATTTCACACATTTATATTTTATAACATTTTTATGAGAAACCTACTGAATGATCAGCTGTTGTCACACAGCTGTTAAGGCTGAAATTTTTATTTGTTTTTCTGCACATACAGACAACTCTAATTTGACATTTTACTTGCGTTATTTAAATGTTTTTACATGATTTTAGTGTTGTTATTCTTTATTATGGTTATTAAAATAATAGTTTGAAGTAAAAGTCTGATTAGATCTCTGGGTATTTTTCATTGATTTTAATATGAAAAACCTCTGGCAGCATAACTTGTGTTTTTAAAGGTCAATCAGTGTGTACATAAACTGATAACATAACAAAGAACCAACAAAACAAAAAGTACAACATCTTAGGCTTAAGTTGTTAATATAAAACCCTGAACTGTAATAATAACTTCTATAAACCTAGTAAAAAACACAATGCCATCATTGGTGGATATATTTTATAGCTGGATAATAAAACAACAGTGGACCAAACACTCACCCCTGTGGGACACCAAAACAGCTAAGTAGTGTTATCAAGATGACAAATGACTGTTTCCTGTAAAACCAGTTTGTTTGTTTTTTGTTTTTTGCCAAAAGCAGGTTCAGTTTCTCAATGAGAAACAATGAGATGAGAAACTATCAATGTCCTTATGACCTAAGATGGAGCCAACTTATAAAGACATTTCCTTTTATAGTAACAAACATGACAAATGTTCATATACCATAGTGTTCCTCTGTACATGGCTAACCTGTTGTGCAGTCTGTGTTTGGTTGGTGGCAGAAACAAAGCAAAAAGAGCCTCTGTGTTGTTAACTCGACGTGGATCTGCTGTAAAACTGTCGGGATCTGTTCTGTGTCATGTGAAGAAAAGCCTGACCAGCTGACACCCCTGAGTCCTTTATCAAACACTTAAAGATTCTGTCACTTTTATTTATAAACTCTTTACAAGTTTGCTTTAAAAAAAACATCTAAAACATGAACGGTTTTCTCCACTTTAAAAAAAAAACTAAAACCTTGATTTCCTATATGTCATGTTTTGAGAGAAATTTCTACCATTATGGTAAATGATTTAGTTCGTTTTTATGCTATCAACATTCAAAAAAGACACCTTTAACGCTCATGTTGTCTTTCAGGATTAAAGGTAAAAGAAGGTAAATGTTGCATCAGGTGTGATCGGGTAGGAAAGCTGTCAATAAAGCTCCACTTTTAAACAAACCTATTTGAAGAACCTCAGTTCTAAACAGATGTAGGTCACTAGTTGGCAGTAAAACAAGTCAAATCATAAAGATGTTTGAGAGACAATTTATGGATACAAAATTTAAAGCTAAATAAAATTTACCGATCGGGGAAACATTTTACTCCTACAAGTTCTTTAAACGTATAAGACATGAAAACATGAGAGCATCTGTAAACAGGGTAGAACAAATCCTCTGAACGCAAAGAGAGAGTTCCAAATGTTCTAATGAAGAACTTTATCCAACAAGCTGACTCTCTCCTTGTCTTGTGTTGTAATTTGGTCTTAAACTAAAGGTTGATAGGTTTCTTAGACAATGACAAAGACAGGAAGTAGTCGTCTCACCTGTTTGGGCTCTTCAATGATCTGAATATACGGTCCATGAGCTGAAACACAAGCACAGGGGAAGTCAGCAACAAAGATCCACTCCAAACCCCTGAAACTGAACCCTAACAGTGACTAACTCTTTCTGAATTTCATTATATTTCATCACTTTCAGGAATTTTTACGTGAAATTCAGGTGAAAAAGTGGTTTTTCCCCCTGAGTAAAGTCTAGAAAGGGGAGCTGTGGGCTCTCAAGATGCCCCGCTTTGTGGGCCGTCTCAGTTTCTAGGAACTGGGTCTGGTGCACTGAGGAGGTTCTAGAAAACCTTGGACTTTGTAAAAGTCTCCGGAACATCTCGGTCGTCACTTGCAGGTATAAATTTGTAAAGCACGATGGGTATCGGGGCGTCCCCCCGTGAGGGTTTAGGTGCTGACCACAGTGAGCTGACACGTCTTTTAGTCACACCAGAAATGATTACTACCTGAATGTAGATTCATCAGATAAATAACAAAATCTTTCACTTGTGAAAGATTTCACAACAAGTACTTGTAAAATGTTCTCTTAAAAACTTTATAATGTTCCACGTGTTAACAGGATTGGGTCAAACAGCCTGTAGGTAAAAACAAGGTTCAGTTTGCACCAGTCCTATAAGTGTCTGATAATGGTCGGTTCTAAGATCTTCAGGTTCAGCTTGAAAGGGTTCTGCCTGAGGTGAATTTATGTACCAAACTGCTGTACAGAGAAGGTGATGAGGAACCGGCTCCAACTTAGATGTTTAAAAAGCAGCAGGTTTTAATATTTCAAAATAGTTCTGAAAAGATTGATCCGAACAAAGCAGGAAAAGGCTGTAAAAAAAATCTTCACAAGTCCTGCAGCTTCTGACACAAATCCTGACAGAGTGGAACATCTGGATGTATATCTACGCTAGGAGCACAGAAACCCTCTGAACAACAGTGTTATGGCTTTGAAAGGGTTAAAGACTTCTGAGTTTACAGCCACAAGAACAATACAACCATTTTCACAGTTTAAACCAAAAAAAAACTGGACTAAAGAACACACAAAAAAATGTTAGAAACTGTTTTTGCTATCTGAATCTAAAGACCAAATTCATCATTCTCCCCTTAAAAACCAGCACAACCTCATCATGACTAATAACCAGAAGATAACTCTTGATGTTCTTAATGTTACAGCGAGTAAACTCACACCGAAGATTTGACATGTTGCCCTTTCTGATGCAACCTGGGCTCTAATCCGCAGCCTCAGGCTTACAGGACCACAGCTCTGACCAGTGAGCTGCCATGATCTCCAAACTAAACAGCCTTATGCTATTTTATTCAGAGCGGACAGAGAGCCCACGCCAGAAAAGACGTTCCATCAAGAAAACGTGCTCACATTTTAATTAAGTGAATTTCGCTAACAGCCTGAACAGAAAAAACAGAGTAAGTAAGTAAAAATTTATTTGTATAGCACATTTCAGCAGCAAAATGCTTTACATCATAAAAACATACAAAAATCAAAAACATCACACAGTAAATCATTAGAACATTAGAATCATCACACAAAATCATAAAAATCATTGAGCAGCTACACTTGATAATCATAAGGAGATGATCAATATGTAATAAGATATTTTGCTCAGAGTAGCTTTTCACCTGAATTTGTTTGCAGACTACTAATCAAAGGCAGCTTTAAACAGGTGAGTTTCCAGCCTTGATTTAAAGGAATTTAGTGTTTCAGCTTTTTTTGCAGTTTTCCGGGAGTTTGTTCCAGATTGATGGTGCATAGAAACTGAAAGCTGCTTCTCCATGTTTGGTTCTGGTTCTGGGGATACAAAGTAGACTGGAACCAGACAACCTGAGTGTTCTGGAGGGTTGATACGACGATAGTAAGTCTTTAATGTATTGTGGTGCTAGACTGTTCAGTGCTTTATAAACTAATAGAAGTATTTTAAAGTCTATTCTCTGAGCTATAGGGAGTCAGTGTAGGGACTATAAAACTAGGGTGATGTGCTCTACTTTTCTGGTCTTAGTGAGAACACGAGCAGCAGCATTTTGGATCAGCTGCAGCTGTCTGATTGATTTTTTTGGCAGACCTATGAAGACACTGTTGCAGTAATTGAGACGACTAAAGATGAATGCGAAGGAAGATGCTCTTCAAGCACTCAACAGCACACAGAGCACAGCCGGCTCAGACGACCTGCCTGTTTGAGTCAGATCAGCTGTGAGGAAAAGCTCGGCTGACAGCAGACAGATGCAGCGGTGGGAGACGGGTGGTGGTGTTGTACGGCAGGGAAATGTATCATGTAATCGTCACTTTGAAAAGTGTTGTTGTAAGCCTTTTGCATATTTATTCAACATGCCTGATATAAAGCCACTAGCGCTTAGCTGGCCGAGAGGTTTCAGTGTTTCACAGTTTATTTATGTTAGATTTTCACATTGGGGGATATTATCTAGTTTTGTGTTGCTTTTTATTTTTTCTGGGTCAAATTACTGAAGCAAACCCTATTTGTTTTATCTTTTATTTTATTTTATTTTTTAGTAATATTTTCTCAGGAGAAAACTTTCTGGAGTTCATCAAACTTTCCATTTGACACATGACCTGTGGGTTTCTGTTTACACTTCAGATTAGATAAATAAACAGTAACATTTGCCATTTTTATAGCAAATTTAGCAGCTGAATAAATCCTACTATAGTGCTCCTGCCCTGCCAACTTAAAGCCTCCCTACTAACAAGAGTGGGTTGTTTAGTCTCTGCTGCTGGGAGACATACTGTCTGAAAAAAGGAGCATTTGTTTCTCTTTCTTGCTGTACTGAACCCTGACCCTCGTACCAAAGTACCTAAACATGACTTGTACATACATATATACACAAACAAACACACAGATTTACAATAAAATGCACCATATCGTGAATGAGTGAACAATCTGAGTGACATCATCATGTCATGTTCGAGCGCTCACCTGTCTCAGGTATGTAGGGCTCAGTCTTTATGTCCACTGGAGGAATGTAGTCGTAGGGCATCAAATTGAGCTGCAGCTGAAAAAGACGTTTGTTCAATCAGTCAGATGATCAATATTAACTAACCTTACTGCTAGATTAAAGAGTCCTTGATGATCAGACCAATAACCAGGTCTTCATGCTCTGATTGAACGATCCAATCAGGAGGAAATCCATCAGGACTGAAAACTAACTCATTTGGTTCTTTTTTCCACCTATCAGTGTCTGGATGTATCTGAAGACTCAAAGAAACGTAACGAGAACAAAGATTACCTAAGATTATTGAGAGTAAACTGAAACCAAAGAACTAGATATGAGTTTAAATTCAACATTCCGGATGTGAGAGGTTAGACAAAGACAAGGGTTTCTGGTCGGTGCAGTTCTTAAGGTTCAGATGAGGAAACAAAAATGTAAAACTCAAAGATCCAACAGTGTTTGACAGTGAAGTAACATGGAAATCTTCTCTCTGCTTCGATAAAACTGTTTTCATCATAAATTAAAACTTATTCCAGTCAAAATTTACAAAGTCTAACTGGACTCACATGATACCAGCAGACAGCAGTTTCCCCAAAAATATGTATCTGTTTGTCTATGTCTTTTTTATTTTTTTACTGACAAAAAACAGAAAAAATCTTGTTTATTTTTCTGATTTTTAATACAAATTCATCTAGCTGTAGACATTTGGTCACATCTTCATCTGGTTTCATTTTTTATTCTGGACCTCATCCTTTCTGTTTGGATCAATTAACACATTAGTTCTAATAATAATAATAATTAATTAAACAGCAGTGTTGATGAGGTCACTGCTTTAAAAACAGAGGTTATAAAAAAGAAAACATAAAGCCGTTTTACAGCTGCAGGGTGTTTTTTCTCTCGTCCATAGGAACTCTCAGGGACTTTTTGGTGCAAGCTGATTCTAATTTATTTTTCAATAAGAAACTTAGAGGAAATATCATTTCAAAACTCCCAAATAAAACCTTCTAAGGTTAATGAGAAAACTGAACAAGGTTTTTTCTTTTTGCTTCTGAACACAGCATGTGTGGAGATCAGACTGTGAACCACTGCTGCTGAACTCAAGTTTATAAAGTTTTCAGCTGTTTCTCCAGCTCTTGATGCAATCTAATCAGAAAAAGGAAATTCAGGTAGAGTTTGTTCTGAGGTGTCCTTTCAGCCTCAGGGTCTTTACCTGATCAGTATGAGATTTCATCCCAGGTAAGAAAACAACAAACAGTGTCGATGTGCAAAGAGCAAAAGAAAAGCACTCACTTCGGTGTCGTAGTTCATGAACTGAGCTTCAGTCATCCTGCAGAACAAGAACACAAACAGCCGTCAGAGGATTTCAACACACACACTTCCTGTAAGTGGAGGAAGCAATGCGCCTGAGTCTCTTTAAAAGTCCAAAAGACAAAAACTGCCAACAAACAAACAAACAAACCTAAAACCTGCAGCAGTTTCACTTTCAGCAGGCGGACAGAGAGCTTCACACTCAACACAACAACTCTCTCCCCTCCCCCTCAGCCTGTTCCAGTCACTTCCTGGAAGCTGGGGAGCCGAGGAAAACCCCCAGAACCCCAGAGCAAGGCTGAGGTGGGGGGGGCAGAGCTACTGATGATGTCATCAACTGCTGCTATGGCAACAACACTGAGAGAATATAAGGCGCGAGTGGCCTTAAAAATGAAACAAAACTAAATATAAACATAAAAATTGACTAAATACTAAAACAAAAAATCACATCAATGAAAAATAAAAAACAACATATAAATATATATATATATATATATATATATATATTTATATATATATATATATATATATATAAATAAATCTGTGACAACAGACAAATATTTTTATAGGACATCAGTACTGTCAAACTGTGTAAAACAAAAGGTTAGAATACATAAATATAAATGAATAAATAAGACTTAAGATAAAATACAACCAGGAAGTTCTGATGAGTCTCAAACTACATTTCCAACGTGCAGGAGTTTAATGATGCAACAATCTGACAAATTTCAAATGTTATGTCCTACACAATAAGCATTTACATTGATGTATCTATGACACATTTAGTTGCATTTATGTTTGTAGACTTATTGGCAGCAGTGGTTTATTCTGCTGAAGTGATATTTTGCTGATTCAAATTCCAAATAGACAGAAAGTTTCTTATTTTACACAAACATTCAGAATTGGGAAGTTGCTTCCAAACATTGTCTTTAGTACAGGGTCGCTGCAGAGGAAGAGTCAGCAAGAAGAAATCGCAACATCATGTTATGTTTCTGTTGTTTCTTTAAGTCTGAGCTGCATTAAAACTCCGAACCAGCAGCTTCACCTCAGAACAGCGAGGATGCTGGGATTGTTTCCTGACACGATCTGAGCCTGAACAAGTCACAGAGATGATTTTATTCCCACAAATACAACGAAAATGTCATGCATCAACACGAAGTAAAGCCAGGTGAAAACTAAGCAGCTTCTTTCCATCAACATTAAAATGCTGCAGAATCTGGATCAGGTGTTACAGTCACTAAAGACGAGACTTTTGAACCGTGTCTGTAAAACCCTTCAAAGTATAAGCTGTTTGTAGTTTTCCTGATGAGTTAACTGATCCAATCCTCCCCAGATTCAGTAAAATCTAAAATAAAAGAACCGACCTGCAGCTGTGAGTCGACCTCCTGCAGCAGCCAAACTCAGAATGACTCGTCTCGCTCAGAGCCTTACTTCCTCTGGGTTCACTTTTCTGTCTTTCTACTGGGTTTTCACACTTCCTGTCTCTGCTCAGAGAAAAAAATCCGCCTCAGAGTTCAGTTTGACTCAGATCTGATGTTCTGTTCCCACATGGCGGCGGGACGGCCCCACCTCTGATAGCTCCACCAATCAGAGGGCAGTGGTGGGAGGAGAGAAAACTTGACGGGGAAGTCTGTAGGAATCCACAGAGGTGATTTTATGTGATGTTTCTGTGAAGTACAGCTCAGTGACACGTTTCTGTTAAACTAGAGGAAACACGTCGTCATGGTCATGACGCCGCTGTTAACACGTCACCGAAGAAAAACTGGACCAGCAGACTGACAAACACCAACCAGACAACTAGATCCTAAACACCTGACTGAATACTGCTCAGTTTTCATTGCTTTGGATTTTACACTAAACAGATTTGAGAAAACATCTGGTTTTCCTAAAATTCAACAAAACTTTGTATTTAGTTGGACCCTCACCTATCTGTAGATGCCTCGCCCCCATCTACAACTTCCCCTCCCCGATCTGTGTCTCACACATGGACACTGATGCTCCGCCCCCATCTGTAGCTCACACATGGACACTGAAGCCCCGCCCCCATCAATAGCTCAGAGATAAACACTAAAGCCCCGCCCCCATCTGTAGCTCAGACATGGACACTGTCCATGTCTGAGCTACAGATGCGGGCAGTGGCGGGCGGTGCATTTCACACTTAGGCCTTCAGTGATGTCCAACTTAGTCAATAAATACCTTTCATTATGCCAGCATTCATAACACCAGGATTGGAGAGCAGTTAGAAACACACTTAAGCACTACTTGGCATTGCATCACCTCAGTTGTGTACAAAATGGGCTATTATCCGGCGCATTTTAAAAATCAACAAACCTGCATCAGCAATTAAAACATATCTGGTATGCTACTGTCAAAACTAAATAAAATAGAATAAAATAAATAAAATGTTTGCACTCACCAAAACGGCTTTGTCCCTCAAAACACTTATTTCAACACAAAATCCATTCTGGAACAGGTTAGCTAGCTCGGGGGTCGGCCGTCCTCCTCTAACGAGATCTAGCTTCTCTTGAAAAGTTCGTCTTGAAAACAGCCTTGCCAGTATATCAGCAACCAAATCAACGTGTTGCTCTCCTTCGGCCATTGTGGGTTAAAAAAATGTTTTAAACCGTTAACAGTCCTGGGTGTGACTCTGTTGATATGCAAAGCACTGCCACGGCTCAAACTAGTAAGTATGCACATCCAATCACAGGACGCGTAAATGTCACGTTCAACGTGAGGCCAGCTAGAGGGCCTTACTGACACAACTCATGATCTGATTGGATATCGCAACTATCTATCAACTGTATTTGTTCGTTCGCTTACAGTGCACAGACGCCAGCACTGACAATTCTGAAGGCCCGGGCAGATTTCATACAGCCTCTGGCAACACGAGGTAGCTGAATTCTGATTGGATAAAAACTCTAACCTAAAAACAACAGCACTGGAAGGAGCATAATATGACATGAAGAAAATATGAATACTTTTAGATATCTAGGGAAAGTAAATTAAAAATTAAATTAACCTTTATCATAATTATGATCATGATTCTTGGTTATGTTAGGCCAACAGAAAAGGCCTTGCTGGCCCTGACGGCACACCAATGATGGACACTGATGCCTTGTCCCCATTCCATAACAGACTCCAGATTTCTCTGAGAACAGCCTGGATGATCCTTCTCTTCTTAGGCTTGCAGAATCAGATGTTCTTTTGCCCCAAAAGCAGCTGAACTGTGGACTCCTTTGTCATCATAATTCCTGTCTCCTGTCTTTCTGTCCATCTGAGACAAGCGCAGGTCCACAAGACCCCTGTCCTCTGATTTCCTGTCTATCTGAGACAACCTTTGTCCCCATGGTCTTCCTTCAAGGTTTTTAAATTCCAAATCCTGGATCCAAGTGAATGAAAGGAGCTCAGAGTAGAGCTGCTGCTCCTCCTCTTCTAAAGGAGTCACCTGAGGAGGTTCAGAAGTGATCGGGACAACTCCTGGGTTCCTCCCTCTGGGCATTAGGAGGAGACCCCTGAGGGACAAACCTCGAACTGTCTGGAGGGATTATACATCCTCTGTAGACTTTAGCCTCAATCTAAAAGATCATTGTAAAAAAAAATGTTATAAATAAAAACACTGATTTCGTATTGGCCGTCTTTGTGAACGGGAATAAGTTTTCAATCAACCAACCCGGCTAAAAAAAGATTAAATAAAACCAAATAGGGTAATAATCTGTTCTGAGTTTAGGAACAAGCAGGCAGATTTTAAATAATGTTCACTGCTCTTATTTTACCTATAATATAATCATTTTACCCATTACGTGATATTATTCAGGCAGCAGTAGTTATAGTATTTACATTTCTGTGATTTCCTAAAGGCAAAGAAATCATGTTTCAGTTTTGTTTCAGTATCCTGAAACTGGCAGTTTTGATCGAGCTCATCATACCGGTTAATACCCACTCACTACAGATAAGATTTGTTGGACCTTTGTTTTCTGGTACTGGACCCCGTCAACAAACGCGTTGCTTACCGTGATGTTGTTTACACTTTGTTTTTCACTGCTCGCTGTTTACATTATGTAGTTTAAGACTTGTTGTTTACTGCATGTTGTTTGCAGTTTGTTATCTACAGCTTGTCGTTTACAATTTTTTTGTTCACTGCTCATTGTTTACAGTTTGTTTACTGTCCTGTCTCTCCTGCAGGAAGAGTGGAGGTGTGAGGTGCCCCACTCTAACCTTTAACCCCACAGCCCAACAAACAGAAGCAACCTTCATCACTTACCTCAGAGCTCCAGCCATGACTCAGCAGAAACACTGATCGATGATGAGGGTGATGACAATGGCAGCTTTCCTCCACCGTCAGGGATTTTTCTGTGGACAATAAACTTAGAGTTATTCAGAGTCGGTTGGAGTCACATCTGAGCTCAGCAGAGGGAATTTCCACCCCTCCTCTTCCTCACCTGTGATTGTTTAGGGACAATCCTGGATTTTCATTTGACAAACAAACAGCTATTTCCGTTAGAGGAACTTCATTTCAGCCTGTTGTTTCTAATTCTCTTCCTTTGTTAGCATAGCTTAGCGTAAAGACTGGAAACAAAGGGAAACTGTTAGCATTGAAAGGATCCACCACAGAACAACCCTGAAGGTAAAAAGGGTCAGACTGCAGAACCAAACATCAGCTCTGATCCCAGACTCAAACATTAGAACACCACAGAAACATGGTTGGTTTTTTTTGCCTCTTTGATTAAATCTGGGGTTCATTCAGTTCAGTACGGAAGCCTCTTAGGTACAGAAGTAAATCAAAATTAAAGCTTGTGTTTTACAGTTTGTCTGACACGTTGAAATGTTGTTCCTGTCTTATTTTCTGAAAAGCTGAGGCATCTAAAATGTCCTTTCTGTTTGTTTTGGGGGTTACTTTGTTTTACGATAATTTAATTCTGCAGGGTTCTGTTACAACAGATTTACATCCAGACTCCCCTCATCTTTACACCCACCCAACTTCACATCGTGATGCGTTCACTGAACTCAGAAAAGCCTTTCTTTTAAACTTCTAATGAGAGCAAACTCTTATAATCAGTTTAGTTAACTACTAAAGAACCTAACTAACAATGTTCTAACAGAACTTTGTCACGCTTTGCAACCAAATGAGGAAAGACTCTAACTTGTTATTGAGGTTTTTGTTCATTTTTTTCATGGTTAAATGTTAGAAATTATGCAAGGTCAGAACCACAAAAGCAGAACCCATCATTCCAAACCCGACTGGGACGCGTCAGTGGAGCATCAGCTGTATGTTGTGGATCAGAGTCTGACACAGTTTAGGATTTATGAAGCTGGGATGTGACGGACGCTGTAATTCTGACTCGTTTGCTAACCCTAACTTCGGCATTCTTCTGTGGTGTTTTTACCAACCTGACACAACACATGACCCATGACCAGATTGTTCCCAAAATGATCAGAACCAACTAACTATTTGAGCTACAAACCAGTAAAATGTATGTGAGGACCAAACTGACAGTTTGTTGTTTGCTAGTCTGAGCTCAGTTTGATCAGGCTCTAAAACCTGGATATAAACAGAGCTGGTTATGTTTAGTCAAAACCTTTATTTGGTCTCAAATGTCTTTGGCTACTTTTTGTTTTAAACCTCAAAAACAAACTAAATGTCTCTTGTTCATATGTTCATTCTGACTGTATTCTGGTCTGCAATCTTTTAATGGTTTTCTAGATCATATTCTTGTGACGCTGCTCCGGACCAAAACCTGGCAATATTTGGATGTTCCTCAGAGTCTTGTCAGGTGCCATTCCATGTTCAGATGGCCATGCACCATGGGATGGTGGTGGCAAAGAAACTCATCCTATTGATTTGGAAGTCAGCCACACAACCAAGTTTCCAACATGGCTGAACGAGAGAATGTCTGTGCTATAAATGGAAAAGCTTCGATTAAATAAACTTGGCACTCAAGACAAATTTGGGAGGATGTGGGGACCTCTTTTGGCCCAGTGCAACATCGAACTGAACTGCACCAATAAGAACATTTCATGTGATTTTATTTTATGTCAACACTATTTTGTAAAACAGCTGTTAAACTCATCTGTTTATCTCTGGATTTCTACAAACCCTGAATATTATTTGAAATTCATAACTTTTGTTTCTGCACCATTCTCCTTTTTCTCTTTTTTACTATGGTCTCGTATGGCCTGGCAGCCAACATGTCGGTTGTTTGTGTATTATATCAAAATTGCAAAATTTAAAAAACAAACAAACAAAAACTACATATGTACAAAACACAGCTCAAGTCTAATATTGTTTAACACAATAATTTATTTAGCTCTGAATTGATGAAACAATGCTTTTAGGTAATGTTAGAATATTTTCCAAGCTGGTGGTTGACATTTTGACACAAAAAACAAGATGCTTCACGGCAAAAGCACAGAAAATTAGGCGTAATAGCTTTCCCCAAAATGCTGGAGATGGTTTTGTGTTAAAACATTGACAAAAGGGTGAAGGACTTGGGTTCAGAAACCAAGAAGAAAAGTTTTGTTTACATCAGAAATCCTGCTGTAAACATAATAACCAGCATCCTCAGACAGGGCAAGATGTTTATTAAATCTCAATTTTTTAAGCCAGTTTTAGCTCAAAGTAAGCAGAGACATCTAAAAAAAAGCCATTTTATCTTTTTTACAGTTTCCAACCAAACATTTATTCACTGAAGCATTAGGAAAATGTTATCAAAAACCTACAGAAAAATGTGTTAACTTGTTGAAAATCTCTTCTTTTATGCATTAACGATAAACAGCTAGAAAAATAAATGAATCACCTAAGGTCCTCAGAGTTAAACACTTTCCATCTGACTAACGCACTTTAATTCGTGCTGAATGAGATCAAAATCCAGTTCTGATCAGATCCTCTTCATACCATTAGTTTAAGAAAGAAGATCAAGTTCTCCTGACGACATGAGGTTCAGGTAAAACTGTCACACCTTACCTCAAACTGAAGTTTGCATGAACAAACAGACGGATTCAGACTTCAGTGACTTTCTGCTACCCTGCTTCTTAAAACCTCAAGACTAACATTTACAGCTCCAGGTTAATCCCATGTAAAAGCCTGGATTATTTAATCTGGATCGTGTTATCGATCAGTTTCCTGTCTGCCTGTCATGTTTTGTTTATTAAAGAGTAAAAAGGTGAGTTTTACCTGACACAGATTCCGTTTATATCGTCTGAACACCTCTGAGAAACTCCCGACCAGAACCCAGAATCAAACCTGATCAAAACATGGCTGAAGAACTTCCGGTGAAGGATTTTCAAAACTAAACTAACATTTTGTTTTTGGTTGTTTTCTCTTCAGTCCGTCGCCGCTTCTTCAGCTCACAACTAATGTGAATGAAAATAACTATACACGCAAATGTTGGCACACTCTTTAATTACCTGGCTTTTTAATAAAATATTAAGTGTTTACGACACCGTATTTTTGAAGTTTAGGTTAGCTGTCATGATCCAGAAGTAGCCAGTTAAAGCTCATGTACTCACATTTTCATTGGAAATGACTGATACAGCAGTTTCTTTTATCATCTCAATAATCAACATGAAATCAACTAACTTTATATTTAATTTCAACACGTCTACCAAATAACTTTATTGTAATTTCTTTAATTTTTCTGCAGGAACTGCTTCAAATTCCAAACAGGGCTGTTTAGTTTTTGTTTAGTTGGGTTTTTTTTTGTTTGCTTTAAAACTGGAAACTTCTTGTCCTCCACGTACCCCGCAGTAAATCAGCTTTTACTTTGAAAGTATTTGGAGCGCCGCTGTCTGTTTCCTGCTTTTTTCCTCGCACTTACCGAAGACCAGCTCCGTTGCCATGGTGACCGCAGGCCGTCAGTGGAGTCGGAAAGCCCCCGAGCTGGAGGGGAATTCCGGAGCCACGTGGCGAAAGGAGCGTGATGATTGGTGGAATCTGGAGTCAAGGCCGCGCCTACCGGAAGTAAACGGGAACTACAAATTATGCTTATTTTAAAGATAAAATTAAATTAAATTCATAAAAAATGCAGTTGGAAAGGAAAAGAAACATAATAAATTCAGTAAAACATCAAATTGTAAATGCTAAGGCAGAAAGAATAGAAACACACTCAACTTTTAGAAAAAATGTCAAATTAATTCTATTATTATTCATTTCTAAACAGTTAATTTATTCTAAAAAATATTGAATTTTAAATTATACTTGAAATTTATAATCTTAAAAATATAAAATTACATTATAAAACAAAGTACATCACATTTATATCTATCTGGTTAAAAAAAAACAACAACCATGAAGTTTTCTTTACTGACAGGAAAATTCACATTGGACATTGAGGGCAGTGACACTGGATTGGTAGAAGGGTGACCAGAGCGAATGGTTAACACAATTAAAGTGGAACCACAATCCTCAGCCTCCTTGGTAAGGTCTACTTAGAGGTGCTGGAGAGGAGAGTCCAATTGATGGTCAAACCTCAGATTCAGGAGGAACAATGCAGGTTCCGCCCAGACATAGAACACTGGACCAGCTATTTACCCTCACTAAGGTCCTTGAGGGGGCATGGGAGTTTGCCCTACCAATCTACATGTTTTGTGGACTTGGAGAAGGCATTCAGAAGTGTTCCTCAGGGTTCTCTGTGAGGGGTGCTCCATGAGTATAAGATTGGGGGTCCATTACTATGGGTCATTCAGTCTCTATACAAATGGGGACTCAGAGTAGAGCTGCTGCTCCTCCACATCGAGAGGAGCCAGTTGAGGTGGTTTGGGCATCTGGTAAGAATGTCCCATCTACGCTTCCCTACAGGAAAGTGTTCTGGGCATGTCCAACTGGAAGGACACCCTGGGAAAGACTAGTAATGCCTTGAAATCCTGCTGAAAGAACTGGAAGAGGTGGCCGTGGAGAGAGATGTCTGGGTCTTCCTGCTCAAGCTGTTACCCCCACAACCTTTTTTTTTTTGTAACAAGCGGCAGATAGGAAATCAAAAGTAACAGAAAAGTAATGTGAACTTAAAAGCTCTGATCTTCATTTTAATGAACCCTTTTAAATTCATTAGTTTAGAGATTTTGAACTAAAGCAGCCGCAGTTTCAAATGGGAGAAAAAACAATGACGTAGTTTTTTTCTGTGTTCTCCAGACAATAAAATTAACAGCTCAGACACAGTGGAGAAAGTGTGATGGTGTGTGGATGTTGGCTGTTCATTAATGTGTTAATTACTGCTGTAACTCCTGATAAAAACAGCAGAGTGAGCGTCTCCTTGAGTTTAAATCGGCAGCACTGAGGAGTAAATCAGATATTTTTATGCTCCAAACAATAAAGTTTTAAACTTTCAAATATGTTAACTAAAAAAAAAAAAAAAAAAACATTTTTATAAAATGTCTAAAAGAAGCAGCTGCTGTTGACTGGATGACATTTTAAAGAACACAAAACCAGCTTGTTTTTTTTCTTTGTGCTTTATTTCATTTTAACAAAATAAAAGCTAGAAACAAGGTGCAGACAGATTCTGTGCAGCTTAAATCAGGACAGAAAATGAAATGGTTCCCCTCGTTTCCCCCCACCCTGAGACGCAGAGCTGTCCTTTACCAGGTGACCTGAAGCTCCAAACAACTTTATCTGTTCCACAACAATTCTTACAACTCCCAGAAAAACAATGAGAAACTATTCTCAGAAAGGTCTGCATCAGAAAGTAAACTCAACTCAAAAAAATGTAACGTTTCTTTTTCATTAACAGATATTAAAGTGACTCTTAGACAATGGAGCTGTGAGGGATTTGACATTTAAAGAACCTGAAGGTTTATTTTTATTTTGTTTTCCAAAGAGTCACCTTTAAAATGTCGAAACCATTCAGTTTATTTCCAAAAAAGCGACACTTTAGGGCTGAAGAAGCAGCAAAACGTTAATGTTTACTTGGTTTAAATTTGTTGGCAAATAAAGGAATATTTTGTGAGTAAGGTGCAGATTTCAGTTTGTAAAAAGTAATCTAATCTCTGCAGGCTCGCCTAAAGGAAAAGAACACAGCCTGAAAAGTGCTTTTAGTTTACACACATTTTACCTTTGGAAAAAAAAAAAAAAACTAACAAAGGATCTACTAAGACTGAACAACTCAGGTCTGCTCCGATTGGTCAGCTGCAGGGGTCTGACAAGCCCCGCCCACCAGGAGCTCTACTGACTTTCCATTGGTTGTAAAATTTGTACATGCCCCTGAGTGCAGCATGAAGCCCTCACATTTTTATTGTTTTAAATCATCTAAACTCCTGAGATTTTCTACAAAATGTTTAGAAATTATCTGTTACATTACTTATTACCATGCCAAGGTACTGATTAAGACTGAGCTATAGAAATAACTTACATTTATTTTAATAATATATATAAAAAAGTCGTGCGTTGTAGATTTCAGCATCTCAAAGGTTTTTGATTTTCTTCTGAATTTGTTTAAACTGAACATTTAATAGTTTTCTGGGTATTTTAAGAGAAATAAAATAAGTTGATACCTTCAGCTCAGGTTCTTATATTGTTAATGACAAAATGATTTACTTGATCAAACTAATATTTATCTAGGAAATTACCTACATTAAATGCACTGTTAGAGACATGATTGAAGGGTTTTTGTGCCATTTTTAAACTGGATTTAGGGCAAAACGTTCACTGAACGCCGATAAAAACAAGACCCAACCTGCTGTTTAATCAAAAGGGAACCCCTCTGATTGAGTAAGAAACCCTGGGACAAAGGGAAGGACAGACAGACAGAGGGATGGAGAGACAGATGAGTGATGAAGGTCAGAGTATTTGAGGATGGCTAAGTGAGAAACCCTGAGGCAGGACAATGATGAACAGAGAGACAAACGGACGAGTGAGGAAGTCACAGAGGAGTCTATGTGAAGATGAAGCCAGCCTCGCTGTAAACCCTGAACACCTTCTCGATGGCGTTGGCGTACGCCGCTGTCCGCAGGTCCAGACCCAGGTTGTATTTGTTGGCTGTTAGCATGATTTGCTGCATTTTGAAGGGGGTTGGGGGTGGGACGAGAAACGTCACATTTAAACCTCGACAGACATCAGGACGGATTTAAAACTGTCAGAATAAAATAAAAACATTTTAGAGCAACACCGTCTAAGTCTTCGTTTAAAGAGGTTCTGATTGCCCTGATCGGGTCAGGAAAGACTTCTTACACCACCTCAGAGACCAGGATCCATGAGATAGTCCTTCAGTGTCCATGTCCTACTTACCAGAAAGATCTGTCTCTGTTAGCTCAGCAGATGTCTCCTCCTCTGCAGCTCATACCAGAACTCTGCCATCAGACCTTTAACTAGAACTAGAACTCTGAAGTCAGACCTCTAACTAGTACCAGAACTCTGCCGTCAGACCCCAAACTAGAATCCAAACTCTGCCGTCAGACCTCTAACTAGAACCAGAACTCTGAAGTCAGACCTCTAACTAGAACCAGAACCAGAACTTTTAATAATCTGAGTTTTATGGTTTTATTGTGCAACACTTTGGTAGTTTTAAATCTGCTCTATGAACCAAGGTGATCAAGAATGGCCCTAAAAGATGGATCAGTACAAACTGTCCATATTGTTGAATGGTAGAGGATGGAGATATAAGAACCGAAAACAGAACAGTGTTTTTACAACCATCTTCAAAAACACAGGACAGGAGAGGAGTATGGAGTATCTCACCCTCCTAACCCCTCCTAAAGCCAGTGTATCAGAGGACTTTGGTTTTGTAACTTGGTTATATTTGATAAAACATGCCACAGACGGTACATCAGTCATACAATCTTTACAGGTTATCTGCCAACAAGACTAATACTAGAAAGGTCAGAGGTCAGTCAGAGACAAGTTCAGCTGGGCTCTCACTCAGAATGAAGACATTATTAAAAGAGTAAATATTAGCGCTCCTGTTTATTTCCTAGGTATTATTTCCTACTAGTTATGAATTAGAACTGGTAAAGAAGATATATGAGTCACAAGGTCAGAGCTGCGTGGTGTTGAGGTGAAATACACTCATTGGCCACTTTATTAGGTCCACCTTCCTAGTACCAGGTTGAACTCCCTCTGCCTTCAGAACTGCCTCCGTTTTGTTATGTCATAGATTCAATAAGATGTTGAAAACATTCCTCCGATTCTGGTCCATGTTGACATGTTACCATCACACAGTTGCTGCAGATTTGTCGACTGCACATCCATGATGTGAATTTCCCGTTCCATCACATCCCAAAGGTGCTTAATTGGATTAAGATCTGGTGACTGTAGAGACCGTTGAGCTCAGTGAATCAAGACCCATCAGGCCAGGCAGTGTTTTTCCAATTTCTTAATGTCCAATTTTGGTGAGTAACTGGATATGTTCCCTTTTTTGGATGATTCTCTGTAAACCCTAGAGATGGTTGTGTAAAAATCGCAGTAGATCAGAGCAGCCCATCAGGCACTAACAACCATGACACATTCAAAGTCAGCCCTTTCTTCACCATTCTCCATTCAGCAAGTTGTCTTCATCACATCTACAAGCCTAAAGGCATTGAGTTGTTGCCATGTGATTGGCTGATTAAGTGTTTAAGTTAACAAGCACTTAAACAAGTGTACCTAATAAAGTGGCCAGTGAGTGTATATCAGTGATGAAGCCGAAGGCCCACAGCAATCTTTGCCTAGCAGATATCTGGGTTATTTGTACTTTTTGTCTTTGGATCAGTATTTAAATGTTGTGGTGGTCTTGGTGCACCTTTAAAGTTTTCTCTAAGACCGCAGAGCCTCAAAGTCTAACTGGGCTGTTGTTCACTGGGGGGCGTTTATGTGGTGAGCCTGGAGTTGTTGTTTTTTTTTTCACAACAAACATCTGCATTTTTTAGAACATCTGTTTCAGATTTTACAAAAGCACTTCACCACTGAACAAAGACATGCTTCCATGTTTGCCATACTTCTGAATGGCGTGTATCGGTTCACATCTGTACATGTGCCTTACGCATAGATAAGTTGTGGTCAAACCGACATGAAATAATAACTAGGAAATAAACAAAAGCGCAAATATTTACTGCTTTTCCCAAAACATCTTTATTTTCATCTTAACTTGTCTTCATAAGGGCTGGGCAGAGATTTTCAAACATAAGAAGTCTAATTAAAATGGATGTTTTCAAAAAAATTAAACACGCTTGTCACAGCTGTCTTTTTTTTGTCCACCAGCACCTGGTGCTGACACACCTAATGGAGCTTTTTTCCCCAATCAGGGTTCTCGTTTTGCTTTGTTCAACACATCACTTACTGCCCCCCCACCCTTCACTCCATTATTAAAAGGATTATAAAATGCAAACTATGGTCCAAAAAGAGCTCAGCGTTCCTGAAAACCCGAAAAAAAACCAAAACAGAAATCAAAGTGTCAAAAAAAAAAAGGACTCAGTAATGAGTAGCTCCACCATTCTTGTTGATGACCTCAAACAATCGTTTAGGCATGCTTGATGCCAGTGTTTCCAGGAGGCTAGTGGGAACGTTGCTCCAAGTGTTGAAGATGGCTTCACGAAGGGCATCCACTGTCTGGAACTGATGTCCATTTTTGTAAACTTCCCTTGCCATCCATCCCCAAAT
>NC_051451.1:6729602-6741319 GCF_001649575.2 Kryptolebias marmoratus
GATGGCACGTTGTGAGAGGCCTTGCTTATGCAGCTCAACAATCCTACCACGTTCAAAGTCAGTGAGCTTTTTTGCTTTTGCCATCAGGAGGTCTTGACAGTGTAAAGACTTGACAGAAAATGACATGGAATCCAGATTTTTGCACAGCTTTTGCCTTTTAAAGACTATGGTCTTAAACTTTTGATCAGCTGAAAAAATCATGTTTGAGTGTAAATGCAGTTTGCAGAAAATTCCCTGCTCAAAAGTTCTTGTCTCTTGCACTGATTTTTTCCTTTAACATTGTGAAGCTCTCCTTAGAACCTTCTTAAGATCCAATAGTGCAAAATGCAAATTCTTGCAATTTTTTTTACTGGTCTTAAGATTTTGATCAGGAGTGTATTTGTGTAAATAAAATCCTGATTTGCTTTAAAATTCAACCGTGTGGACACACAAAAAACATGAACCGTTCTTGAATCACAAGGCATCAGCTGAGATCAGCGCTTGTTAGGAAGCTTTCTCTGAAGCAGTAATCACTGAAAGTAGGTCTTATATATGGAGCGGTGACTGGTAGGTGTGTGTGTGTATGTGTGTGTGTGTGGGGGAGGGGGGAGGGGGTATGGGTCCAGCAGAACAGGACCAAACCAGCGAGGTGGGCATTGAACATAAAATCACATAATTACGAGAGAAGATAAAGGAGAGATTTTGCTTAAAAAGACCAGCCCCAGTCTCTGACTGACCTCTGAATTCTTTTGTAGTCTTAGTCTTATTGGCACATGATTGTAGGCATGAATGAGCCAAATATTCATTAGGACCTTTAAAAACTTTCAAGTTGGAAAAGAGAGGTAAAATGTTAATGTTACATGTTAACGGTGTTAATGTTTTGTTTTACCCGAGCAGAACGCTCCATGGTGAAGGCCAGTCCTGAGTGAACGATGTCCTTCTCCGACGCTCCCTGCGGTCACAGAACAGGTCAAGTTGAGCAGAAGAAGAGGATGACGAAGAGTACTGTCATACTCACAGAGATCCGAGCCTGGAACTCGGAGGTGGGAACGACAGGGATTGATCCGCCGTGTTTCCCGAACTTCCTCTCCAGACTCTCCTGGACTGACACTGAGGAGAAACGACGGCGTTACAGAAGGAGGGGAACAGCAGCAGGTTGCGGTTCTGCAGAGACCCATGGGTCGGACTCACTCAGCAGGTGGTAGTTGGAGTCCCGCTCATATTTGAAGGTGAGCCGACCGTAACTGACGTGGTTCAGGTTCTTTAGCCACTCGAAGTAGGAGACAGTGACTCCGCCAGCATTCAGATACATGTCCTGATGGAGGACAGGACACGTTACCGCACCTGAAGAACTTGTCTGAGATTCTAACTGAGCAGGATCAGAACACCTGAGGTAATGAATGGAACGTGTCTGAGGTTCTAAGGTTCTGACCGGGATCACCAGAATATTTCTCTCCAGGAAGATGCGGTCTGCTTCAGGTGTGGTCGGACCGTTCGCTCCTTCTGCAATGATCTGACAGAGACACAGACCCCAGGTCAGACTCTGAAGTCAGAAACCTCCACCTGTTCATAAGCAGATCGCTGCTTCTTCAGACCTTGGCCTTGATCTTGTGAGCGTTGCTCTTGGTCAGCTGCTTCTCCCCGGCGGCGGGGATCAGGATGTCGCAGTCGGCCTCCAGGATGTTTCCTTCGTATGGCGTTGAGTTTGGGAAGCCGACGATGCTCCCGTTGGTCTGGAGATAAAAAATAATAAATTGTGTGATTCCTTTAACAGCAGGAACCTCCGGATTAAATCAACAAAACTAAGAAATAAAACATCTCTTCACAATTTGAGATCAGTCTATAGTGACATTGTGGGGCCAAAAGGTGGCAGCACGTTGGTTAATTTATATACATATATAATCAGACCAATTTGTAGTCCTCCAGCTCTTTGGGGTCCATCCCGTTAGAGTTCCAGATGCTTCCGTCAATTTCTCCGATTCCGACGCATTTTGCTCCAAACCGATGGAGGTACCGCATGGTGTGAAGACCCACGTTACCGAAACCCTGCAGATACAGCAGCGTGCAGATTAATCCTGAACTTTCTAACAATAAAAACTCTTTTTAAGCTTCTTTTTTTACAAATACATTTTAGAACAGTAAATAAAACAAACAAACAAACAAAATATATTCATGGTCATTTTACATATTTCTGCACTCGTAGTTCTTGGATAAAAGTTGTTAGTTTCTGTTTATTTTTTACTTCTGTTATTTTTGTTTTGTGTCTCTGTGGTTGTTTAAAAAGCCACTTAATTTCATTTATAGATCTTTGTACTGATTTTTTTGTTACTGCTGGAAAAGATGGAAAGATGTGATTATTTTCAACCAGCAGAGGATGATAAAGGTTTTTGTAAAAATGAGCATTACGTAACACCATGTGGAAAAACCATCATGCACATTTTAAAATAGCCGCCTCTTGAGTCCTAAAATTACTTTCTTTCAGGAATTCTATAATTTAGTTTAAACGGCTGATTTCCTGTGAAACAGAGCAACATATTTAATTCTGAATAGTTCAACACAAGTGTTTGGTATCAGTCAGGAAGAAAAAATCCTGAATAAATGTAAATAATTTCTCAATCTTATTTAGAATTTCAGATCTGTAAATTTAGAGAAACAGATCAAGAAGAGCCTGGAAATAAAACTAAACCAATAACTGGGTCTAAATGTTGACCATGTTATATTGCCCAGCCAAGTTTCTACCGTCTCTCTAAATTAATAGTCTGAGTGAAATTACCTCCTGACTCTGATAACAACCGATGCTGTTAGCATGTAGCATTTAGCCCATCTGAGGTGATGCTGTTAGCGTGTAGCATGTAGCCCATCTGGGCCAATGCTGTTAGCATGTAGCATTTAGACTATCTGGGCTGATGCTGTTAGCATGTAGCATTTAGCCCATCTGAGGTGATGCTGTTAGCGTGTAGCATGTAGCCCATCTGGGCCAATGCTGTTAGCATGTAGCATTTAGACCATCTGGGCTGATGCTGTTAGCATGTAGCATTTAGCCCATCTGAGGTGATGCTGTTAGTATGTAGCATTTAGCCCATCTGGGCCGATGCTGTTAGCATGTAGCATTTAGACCATCTGGGCTAATGCTGTTAGCATGTACCATTTAGCCCATCTGGGCAGATGCTGTTAGCATGTAGCATTTAGCCCATCTGGACAGATGCTGTTAGCATGTAGCATTTAGCCCATCAGGGCTGATGCTGTTAGCATGTTTTCAATGCTCCCATTTCCTACATGTAAGTCGAAAGTTACGTATGTAACTACGGTTCTATGAATCCCAAATGACCGCCTATTTCATCACTACTGACCGCCAGAGGGCGGTGCTGAAAGCACTGAATGTTCCCATTGCGCGTATGCCATTCGAGTAGTAATACCAATAGAGTCACAACTGTGACACGTCGGATCATCACCCAGTCTATATATACTGACGTCATTCGAGGCTCTGTTCCTACAGAATCATCTCGCGGAATGCAAGGATTCTCAGTGACAAAGAATCTCTGGTGGTCACCCGGGATTCATAGAACCGTAGTTACATACGTAATTTTCATTCTATTTCATCCCTACTGACCGCCAGAGGGTGGTGCTGAAAGCACTGAATGACTAATGCCAGCGATGTCACAAGGAATCCTGAGCACAAAACTTACTGAGGAGATGCTCAGGACCCTTGCAGAAGAACCTGACCCAGAGGATGCGGAGTGGCCACATTAACCCTGTAAAATCTGGTGAACATGCTTGGAGAAGCCCATGATGCAGCAGCACATATAGTGTCCAGCGGAACCCCCCTCATTGCTGCCCAGGAAGCGGAAACGCTCCGGATAGAGTGTGCCTTCACGCTAACCGGCAGGGAGCA
The DNA here is from genome assembly GCF_001649575.2 of Kryptolebias marmoratus. Classification (NCBI taxonomy): domain Eukaryota; kingdom Metazoa; phylum Chordata; class Actinopteri; order Cyprinodontiformes; family Rivulidae; genus Kryptolebias; species Kryptolebias marmoratus. The sequence continues at coordinate 6,733,474 of NC_051451.1, forward strand.
GCGTCCCGCATTGTAGGCGTGGCAGATGACATCCACAATCCAGTGGGAGAGACGCTGCTTGGAAAGAGGACAACCTAGCCTTGGACCTCCATAACACAAGAACAGCTGGTCTGAGCATCGTATACATGTAGTAGCTGCAATGTATACCTCCACGCCCTCACTGTGCACAATAATTCTGACCTATCCCCAGCCACTCCTGATGTAGGCCTAAACCATGTCAATCTCAGTGGCTGGTTACAATGAGAACATGATAGCACCTTAGGCACAAATGCAGTGTTGGGCCACAAGGTAACACCAGAGCCACCGGCACTCCATCTGAGACATGAAGGGCTGACAGAAAGAGCCTGCAGCGCTCTGACTCTCTTAGCTGAGACAATAGCCAACAAAAAGGCAGTCTTGCATGAGAGCCACTTAAGGTCCGCCTGTGCCAAAGGCTTGAATGGAGAGTGGCATAGAGCTTCAAGAACCAAGGGCAGGTCCCAGACTGGCGCCCGTGAAACTGTCAGCAGGTACAACCTATGAGCACCACGCAAAAAAAGAGAAACTAGATTATGGCTCCTCACGGTACAGCCCTCAAAGCCAGCATGATTAGATGATATTGCCGATACATATACCTTAAGTGTCGAAGGAGAGTGGCCCTTATCAAGAAAATACTGAATAAACTCCAGGATAGTGGACATTGCACAGGTGACTGGATCATCATTGCGGGCAGAACACCACTGGGAAAACAGCCGCCTCCTGTTTTCATATTTCTGGCAAGTAGAGCGTGCCCTGGCACCCAAAAGGGTGCGTCTGACAGGATCCTAACATCCAGTCAGCTGCTGCTGCTTAAGCCGTCCAGTGGCCACACCCAGAGTCGGAGGCGTTGAGGGTTGGGGTGCCATAACAGCCCCACCCAACCGAGACAGCAAATCCCTCCTGGTCGGAAGACACCACGGGATGCCGTGACACAGATTCTGTAAAAGCGGGAACCATGGCCGTGCTGGCCAACACGGAGCCATCAGTAACATCTTGTGGCCCTCCTCGGCAACCCTCCGAAGAGAAGGCCAAATTAGAGACGGGTGGAAAAGCGTATAGGAGGACCCTTGGCCAAGGATGAGCCAACGCGTCCTGGCCCAGTGCACCCGATTTCCCCGTAAGGGAATACCATTGAGGACATTGAGTCAACCCCTCTGTGGCAAACAGATCTATCTCTGCCCGACCAAAGAGGTCCTAGATCCTGAGCACTACGTCGCGGTGAAGGGACCACTCTCGCGGAGCAGTTGCCTGGCGGGAAAGAGAGTCTGTGACGTGGTTGTGCTGCCCTGGCAAGCGAGGAGAGGCCCATTTCAGGAGATCTCTGGACACTTCCAGAAGCTGCACTGACCTGGTATCACCTTGGTGGTTGATGTAGTAGACAGCAGAGGTGTTGTCTGACCAAACCAGAACATATTTCCCTCCCAGGTGGCGCAAAAAGTGTCTGAGAGCCAAATGCACAGCACACAGCTCCAGTACATTTGTGTGACGAACCAGACACAAGAAGAAATGAGGAACAGAGCCTCTGATGACGTCAGTATATATAGACTGGGTGATCATCCGACGTGTCACAGGTGTGGCTCTGTTGGTATTACTATTCGAACGGCGCATGTGCGATGGGAACATTCAGTGCTTTCAGCACCGCCCTCTGGCCGTCAGTAGTGATGAAATAGAACTCTTGTTTCTGATGCCAGATGTGAAAAAAATGGTGTGAAACTGGACAGAGCATAGTGTGCGGAGCATCATAATATCAATAGAATAAACATAAGATCGACTCTTGAACCAACCCTGAGAAACATCTTGAAAACAGCAGACGTTCTAAACTACTGAAGAGAAGAGCTTTATTTTCAAAGACTCCTGCAGGTGATGAAGATGTGGATGGGCGTACCTGGAGGACGAAGGTCTTGTCCTTGAAGCCAGGACACATGCCCAGCTGGCTCATGTAGGATGCCTCGTTTATGAAGTTCTCAATGCCGTGGAAGACTCCCCGTCCTGTGGCGGAGATCCGACCGTGGATCCCTCCCTGGCTGATGGGTTTACCAGTGACGCAGGCGTGAGCGTTGATGTCCTGAGGACGAAGGGACACACAAGTGAGGGGATCGATGTCGGAACAGGAAGACATGACATTGTGTGACAGTATGAGTCATCAGATCCTCACACAAACTGGTCTGCAGCTAACTGCTGTAATTTCTGCCGCCATTGTCTTTTATGGCCAGTTTCTGTTGAACTTAGTGCTGGGCGATATGGAAAAAATTCTATATCACGATATGGATAATTTTATATCACGATAATGATATATATCACGATATACCCCAATTACGTACGTTGTCAGTTATTCTCTGAAAAATATGAAAAAATAATCTCATTTCTTACTTTTTTCAAGCTTTATTTCAAAGTGACATTTAACTGAACTTTCACAAATGAGATTTGCTGCATTTTAGTGCAGCAATATATATGTATCAAATGACAACAGACTCCATTATCTTTGGCCGGCTATAGTTTTCCTTTTTGCAGCTTTCCGCGGCTCTTTTACAACTTGCTTGACCTTGCTCTTTTTGGATTGTTAAATATTCTTTTTCATGTTTCTTCTTTAAGTGATAGAAGAGGTTTGTGTTGGCGTCAGATGAGAAAACAGTCTAATAGCAGAGTTAGTATTAGCATTAGCAGAGTTAGCATATTACCTTTTTCTGCTCCATGTCGGACTTCTTGAACCAAATCACAGACGTCCCCCACTCGTTTTGGTAAAAGTCTTTCTTCTTGGGCTGCCTGCTAGCTGTCTCTACTTGTTGCGACCCCGAGTTTGATACTTCATGCATCTCCATCTTTCAGCACTTATGAAATAAATGCCGTCAAAATATACGGTGGGCCAGGTGTAACAGCGGGCCACACAGAAAGCCACTGCCGTAAAGCATGTTGCAAACCCACACGTAAAGCAGCGTCATGTTGCAAAACGGAGGTTCTTCGCAAAATAGTTATTTTTTCTTATTTATCACTTATATAAACTGAATGTATGCAAAGTGACAACACTAATACATTCATCGTAGCCTACGTTATGAAATATTTACATGAATCATTGATACAATTATGATAGAAACGATAGAGACGATAGAAACGATAGAGACGATAGAGACGATAGAAGAAAATCTATCACAATAGACACTTTCTATCGTCCCCACGATATGTATCATTATATCACCCAGCACTAGTTGAACTTTTAACTTTTTGTTGTTGAAGTTTTGGTCTTTGAGGCATCTTCTGTTTTTTTTCTTTATATATTTTTTAATGTTTTTTCCCCAATCAGTTTTGGTCGTTTTATATGCTTTTAGTGCCTTACTGTTTCTATCTAGTTTCAGAGCATCATGAGTTTTCAGCAGGTCAGAGATCAGAATCTCCTCCAGGTTGTTCTTAGGAAAATAAGAGAGAAGAACCTCACTGCAGTTCTTTCAAATGCTAGGACTATAGATGTTCAGTGGTTCTTTATGTTTGCATTTGAAATGTATGTAGACTAAGTTTTTAACCCACACACTCCTATTAAGTACAAGTTTCAGATAGACTACAGTAAACTTCACTTTTAAGTCTTCTTTCAGGCTATTCAACTAAAAAAACAAACTATAAAAGTCTTATCTTAGCTTCTGAGTCAATAAAAATTGTGGATAAAGCAGCTGGACTGAAACCTAGGGGGTTCAAAAGTAGCAGGCAGCTGGCGAAAAATCGCTGTATAAGACCTTCATTCAAGCTGCCTTTTCGCCGGATACTTTTCGTTGATTAACCAAAAATATTTTGTAAATGTTTGCCTAGAAGAGTAGGTGTGTTATCCCAGTTCTATAGAACGTAATTTAGTCACAATAAATTGGTGATTTTAATAAAATGGTGATTTTCTTCCTCCTGTTTGTTTTTGATCCTTTTTGTTGATCCGTGGGTGCAGTCATCTTTGAGCAAGCAAGCGCCGTTGTTGTAACACTACCACTGATTGGACAAGAGTTCTCATTAATCTGCTGAGGCTTCTTATTGGACGATGTTGAGGGCGTGACACTGCAGAGTTTTACGGGCAGTGGATGACAGACGCCAGGATGTTGGAGAAAATAAGGGTTGGATTCTATCAACCAAAAAGAATGCCAAGACAGTCTATTTCAAATCTCGGTGGTTATGTTTTCATTCAGATCTATTTTTACAAGATTACTTCCTTCAGATTTACTGCCTTGGGAGATAGTTCCTTGTCTTGGGTAAATGAATTCTGCATCTAATTTTCTGAAAACTATCCCAGTTTTTCCAAAAAGCCAAACAATTCTCACTAATTGTCCTCAAAAACTGATGATTTTGGTCTCTTCAAACAATCTCCCATCTGATGCTCTAAATTTCTAATTCTCAGAGCTCTGAACTGGGCTTTGCCCAGTGGATGGTCAGGCCCCTACTTTTTCTAAATTCCTACACCTGAAATTTTTGAACCCCATGGAAACTGAGTGGGAAAACAGCCAAAGTGTCAAGAAAAACTGAAAGACCTTCAGAAAGTCTGGAGAAGTGTTGAATCAGACCACTTTATGAGACTCCAAGAAAATCTGGGTCACAGAAAGTACCACGTACAGCGCTGTAGGTTAAATATGAGTTTCCTACATGAACAGTCAGATTTGCCTGTGTCTGTAAAACTGAGGTCAGCTCTCAGACTCACACTGTGGCCCAAGGTGTTGGCAAAGGTGTCGGCGATCCACGACATCTCCCGCTCACCGGTGCTCATGTCAGGAGCAGGGACATCGATACCGGGTCCTGCAAAACAACACAATCATCAGAAGAGAATCACAGGTCCCAAATCAATGGATCAATCAAGGATTTAATCGGTTACAACTCCAAAACCAGGTTGTTAGCGATGAAATCCTTGATTGATCCATTGATTTGGGACCTGTGATGGTCTTCTGAAGATTGTGCTAAACAGCCTCAGTCAGATCATTTCTTCTCTCTTAGATCATTGCCACAGAGTGCCATAGAACCAAACTAGGAATTTTCTCAAGGTTTAGCTTTTTCAGGCAGTTTCATTTGTCTTCTAATCACATTGCACATACGAAACTAAAAATCAGTCAGAATTTCACCAAAAACCACAACAAAGACATGCGGTTGTTGAATCTGAAGACCAAAGCTCCTGAAGTCCATCTGGAAATGATCAGAATGATTCTGCAGCTCTTATCAGAGGATGTCTGAGCACTTTGTTTTGTCCTAAGCAATGACTTCTTCCTGACATCTTAATCTAACTGATTTCAGAATTAGGTTTACTGAACTCATTAAATGCCCGTCAGGTGAATAAATGACTGACCGATGAAGCCTTTCTTGGCGAGCTCGATGGTGAACCTCCTGGTAATTTTCTCCAGCTCTGAGTCCTGAAAACACACAGAAATAAAACAATGTGATGGAGGTTTGAGGTGGTGACAGGTCGACGGTTGGCTGTGGGCAGTTTCAATTCCATCTGAGCTTCAGCGCCCCTCATTTAATTGTAAGGAAATACTCCCTGCAGCGCCCCCTGCTGATCAGATGGCAGAGCTCACAAACCTCAACCAAACTGAAGTTTATTCATCTAAACAGGGGTTTTCTGGGAGTTTCTATGAGCTTCTGGGTGTTTCTCTTTCAACCTTCAACATCTTTCCATCCATCCATCCATCTTCTTCCGCTTATCCGGGGTCGGGTTGTGGGGGTAGCAACCTAAGCAGGGAGACCCAGACTTCCCTCTCCCCAGCTACTTGGGCCAGCTACTCCAGGTGAATCCCAAGGCGTTCCCAGGCCAGCCGAGAAACATAGTCCGTCCAGCGTGTCCTGGGTCTTCCTATGGGCCTCCTCCCGGCGGAACATGTCAGGAGTCATCCTAATCAAATGCCCGAGCCACCTCAACTGGCTCCTCTCGACGTGGAGAAGCAGCGGCTCTACTCTGAGTCCCTCCCGGATGACCGAGCTTCTCACCCTATCTCTAAGAGACAGCCCAGACACCCTGCGGAGAAAACTCATTTCAGCCGCTTGTATTCACGATCTCATTCTTTCGGTCACTACCCAAAGCTCGTGATGAGGGTAGGAATGTAGATCGACCGGTAAATCGAGAGCTTCGCCTTTTGACTCAGCTCTCTCTTCACCACGACAGACCGGTACAGTGCCCTCTTCACTGTAGATGCTGCACCAATCTGCCTGTCAATCTCCCACTCCATTTTTCCCTCAATCAAGAACAAGACCCCGAGATTCTTAAACTCCTCCACTTGGGGCAGGACATCTTCCCCAACCCTTTTCCGGCTCAAGCCCATGACCTCGGATTTGTAGGCACTGATCCTCATCCCAGCCGCTTCGCACACGGCTGCGAACCGCTCCAGCGAAAGCTGTAGATCACGGCCCGATGAAGCCAATACGACCACATCATCTGCAAAAAGCAGAGACGCAATCCTAAGGTCACCAAAACGTATCCCCTCAACACCTTGGCTAGGCCTAGAAATTCTGTCCATAAACGTTATGAATAGAATCGGTGACAAAGGGCAACCTTGGCGGAGTCCAACTCTCACCGGAAACGAATCTGACTTACTGCTGGCAATGCGGACCAAGCTCTGACACAGGTCATATAGGGACCTAACAGCCTGGTACCCCATACTCCCGGAATACCCCCCACAGGATTCCCCAAAGGACACGATCGAACGCCTTCTCCAAGTCCACAAAACATATGTAGACTGGTTGGGCGAATTCCCATGCACCCTCAAGGACCCTGCTGAGGGTATAGAGCTGGTCCAGTGTTCCACGAACAGAACGAAAACCACACTGCTCTTCCTGAATCCGAGGTTTGACTATCTGATGGACCCTCCTCTCCAGAACCCCTGAATAGACCTTACCAGGGAGGATTAAGAGTGTGATCCCTCTATAATTGAAACACACTCTCTGGTCCCCCTTTTTGAACAAGGGGACCACCAGTCCGGTCTGCCAATCCAGAGGAACTGCCCCTGATGTCCACGCGATATTGCAGAGTCGCGTTAACCAACACAACCCTACAACATCCAGACCCTTAAGGAACTCCGGACGAATCTCATCCACCCCCGGAGCCTTGCCACCGAGGAGCTTTTTAACCACCTCGGTGACCTCAGCACCGGAAATTGGGGAGACCGACCCAAAGTCCCCAGGCCCTGCCTCCTCAATGGAAGACGTGCCGGTGGGATTGAGGAGGTCTTCAAAGTATTCCGCCCACCGACCCACGACATCCCGAGTCGAGGTCAGCTGCACACCACCCCCACTATAAAAAGAATAAAGAGTGTTGGTGCTGCACTGCTTTCCCCTCCTGAGACGCCGTATGGTAAGACCAGAATCACCTAGAAGCCGTATGGAAGTCTTTCTCCATGGCCTCTCTGAACAACTCCCATGCACGAGTTTTTGCCTCAGCGACCATCCGAGCCACATGCTGCTTGGACTGCCGGTACCTGTCATCTGCTTCTGGAGTCCCACAGGCCAAGAAGGCCCGATAGCATCCCTCACCGCCGGTGTCCACCAGCGGGTTCGAGGGTTGCCGCCGCGACAGGCACCAACTACCTTGCAGCCACAGCTCAGATAAGCCGCCTCAACAATGGAGGCATAGAACATGGCCCACTCAGGCTCAATGTCCCCCACCTCTCCCGGAACATGTTCAAAGTTCTCCCAGAGGTGGGAGTTAAAGCTCTGCCTAACAGGAGACTCCGCCAGACGTTCCCAACAGACCCTCACAATACGTTTGGGCCTGCCAGGTCTGATCGGCATCCTCCCCCACCATCGGAGCCAACTCACCACCAGGTAGTGGTCAGTTGACAGCTCCGCCCCTCTCTTCACCCGAGTGTCCAAAACATGCGGCCGC
>NC_051451.1:6741874-6788579 GCF_001649575.2 Kryptolebias marmoratus
CCAACGTGAGCGTTGAAGTTCCCCAGCAGAACAAGGGAGTCCCCAGGAGGGGCACTCTTCAATAACCCCTTCAAGGACTCCAAAAAGGGTGGGCAATCTGAACTGCTGTTCGGCACATAAACGCAAACAACAGTCAGAACCCGTCCCCCCACACGCAGGTGGAGGGAAACTACCCTCTCGTTTACCGGGGTAAACCCCAACGTACAGGCACCAAGATGGGGGGCAACAAGTACGCTCACTCTTGCTCAGCGCCTCTCATCGGGTACAACTCCAGAGTGGAAGAGTGTCCAACCCCTCTCAAGGAGACTGGTTCCAGAGCCAGAGCCGTGCGTTGAGGTGAGCCCAACTATTTCTAGCCGGAACCTCTCAACCTCACACACCAGCTCAGGCTCCTTCTCCACCAGAGACGTGACATTCCACGTCCCAAGAGCAAGCTTCTGTAGCCGAGGATCAGACCGCTAAGGTCACCACCTTTGGCCACCACCCATTCCACATTGCACCCGAACCCTTTGGCCCCTCCCATAGGTGGTGAGCCCATGGGAAGGGGGACCCATGTCACCTCTTCGGGCTGTACCCGGCCGTGCTCCATGGGTGGAAGCCCGACCACCAGGCGCTCGGCAATGTGTCCCACCTCCAGGCTTGGCTCCAGAGTAGGGCCCCGGGTGACCCACGTCCGGGTGAGGGAACATTGTGTCCAAACTTTTTAGTCATCATAAGGGGTCTTTGGGCTGCACTTTGTCTGATCCCTCACCTAGGACCTGTCTGCCTTGGGTGACCCTACTAGGGGCATGAAGCCCCTGACTGCATAGTTCCTAGGATTATTGGGACACTCAAACCCCTCCACCACGGTAAGGTGGCAGCCCAGGGAGGGGCTTTATATTTGCTATAACTCACCACATTTATATCTTCTTTCTAAGTTATTATTCTGAGTGAAATGAACTCCAGACTCTGGTAGCAGAGCTGTGGTTAGACTAACATGTAACTTAATTATTACTTAAAGTTCTGGTTTGGTTAGAAAGATTGCAGCACTTATGAGCTTATCACAGCAGGGGTAGTGTGTCAGGTCGGTGTTTTCACCCTGATGATGCTGACCAGACTTGTTGGGAGGCTCAATGCAGAATGCTCTCGTTTTCCATTATCACACTAAGCATGATTTATGTTTATTCCTGCATACAGCAGCACAAGATGTTAAAAATATGTGGCTTCCACATGTAGACTGTACAGTGACACACTAGCACTGTTAGTGGCCATTCTAGTGTTTCTCTGTTTTAGTATTCTCTGTGATGTCCAATTTTAGTTCAGGATTATCAGATTCTGGGATTTAAAATAAGGAGCATAGATATTTCTTTCTGATGGGAGACAAGTAGGACAACTTAAAAAAATCAATTAAATGATTTATTTTGATTGTCTTTCTGGCTGTGATATGGTATTTTAAGATTCTGGTCTAAAATGTTTTAACTGGGCTCAAAATGATTAATTATAACGTTGTCTTTAAATAAAACAGCAGTATTTTAGGACAAAAAATGTCTCTTGCAGTAGTAGGTACTTATGTAGGGTCATAAGATGCAAATAATGCCAATGTAATTAAAAAAGAGCCTTTACAAATCCAGTTCTGATCTAACAGGACATGACGTCTAAATGTTTCTCAGTCAAGTAAAAAACCAGTGTTTATATAGAATATCATTAGTTCATTTTGATGTTAAAGAGCCATAAAGATGTTGAAGTTATTGATCCTTTTACAACAGTAAAATAATTAAATCTGATTAAAATTTTTACATAGATTTTTGACAGTTGATTTTTTCTTAGCTTTGTAAGTTAATAAACTGCACCAAACTGTTTTCGAAGTCTGAAAAGATTGTCATTATTTTACCCGACATCGACCTGGGTCTGTGTGTGTGAGGACAGATAGCCAGGATGCAAGTCATCGTAATAGACTGGAGCCTGGTCTGATAGATCAGTGTTTTCTCTTAGATCTGACCCAGCAGCTGGAACGTTTCAGCTGTATTATTTCCTGTTATAGTCTCTAAAACTGAACACCAGCAGATATGAAGCTAGTGTAAACAACAACAGAGACCATTTTTGCCAACGCACCACCCTCAGCTCTGTTCCGGTTCTTTTACCCCAGGGAAGGGAGAACTCAGAAAGTTTACCCTTTAAGGATGACTCTACAAAAGAACTAAAGTTTCATTATTTATTCTACTAAGGCAGAGAATTAGTACAAGGTTAGCGCTGGGACTTTTGTCTGCAACATCTTAAGGATGACGCAGAAGAAGGTTGGAACAAAGGAAGCATCAATTCGTATAGCGTCTAGGCTCCGCCCGTTACAGGGGCGAGCACAGCCTCACGTGTTGTCAGTAACTATGTGTGGCCAGAACTGACTTTAACTGATTCAAACATGTGAATCTGTAGTTTTAGTGCAACCTTGATTTGTGAGCATGTGACAGAAGATAGCTTTTAATATGGCAAAAGCTTTAAGACAGCCATAAAAAGCTGTTGAGTAACTGATTTACCTCTCTTTAACATTTAATTTTACTTTAGGAATTATCTAACACCATGTTTAGTCCAGTTCCTGCAGATTCAATTCGTCCTCAGTTTCCTCTGTCTGAACTGTGTGTATGTGAATCCGTACAGAATCTGTAGTGAGTCAGGAGGCTGATCTGAAGGTGTTTAACACCTACTGAGGACATACTAAACACCGTATACTGTATATCTACACCTCTAACGGGAACCAGAAGTTAAAACCAGAGGGGGACCAACTTTCCCCATCAGCTGGTTCCAGCATGTTTTAAGCCCCCCCCCATGTTAAAATGCAGGATTTTGTCCTTTTTAAAAAACAAAACCACAGCTCAGATATTTGTGTGTGTGAGTGTTGACTCCTGTAGTTTTTATGTTGCTGCGATTTGTTCTAATATTATTTTTTCTACCATGTTTAACTGTAATCAGTTATTTCATGCTTAAAGACGGGTCAAGTGACACCATGATTGTGTGAAGGGGAGTAGGTGGAGCTTAAAGCCCCACATCCTTAATCAGACCCTCCAGGATTTCGCGATGTTGCAATCGCAATTATTAACGCAAAATCAAGCAAACCCCGCAAAATCTTAACTTTTTGCAACTTTGCCCAAAACACAGCAACTTTCCCACAACTTTAACCCAATATTTATTGTTTCTAAAGTGATTCACCACCATTTCTGCGGTCTAGTGTCTTCTTTGTGGGTTTGTGTAGTGTGGAATACAAAATAACTCACGAAGAAGACATGCAATGTGGCGTCACATCCTGTTAACATCAGAATGCCGGGAGCATGCAGGAGCAGCGACCGAAGTGAAAATGTGCGCTAACGCTTCATATTTGCCCACAAAGATTTCAGCAAAGGACTGTGCAAAAACACCGCAGTGAAGTTAGTTTTAAGTTGGATATTGGATATTCGCGCTCCGCAACATCGAATATCCAATATCCAACTTAAAACTAACTTTACTGCGGTCGCAGTTTCCTATCCAGCTGCACGAGAGTGGGGGGGAAGCTGTTTTGCACGTCCTGCAGTGTAGTCATCGAACATAAACGCATCGACAAACACTTTGTGTCTGCAAAATGTGTTAGGAGAGCTGCAGACGAGGGACAATCCAGAAATGGTCATGAATGTCAGTTTATAAGCTATCAAAGTTCTCAAATAAAGCACCTTTTGATAATGTCAGTGTTTGTTGGTAATTATCTTACAAAACTAGTAAGTATTTTTGGTTTATATATTAAAAGTTATGGTTTTTTATTGATTTTAGTAAAAAAAAATTGAAACTTTTCGTTGCAACTTTTAGGAAAATGCTTGTGAAATCCTGGAGGGACTGCCTAATGCACAGATTCTGTTTCCAAAAATACAACATTGCAGCTTCCGTAAACTGGGTCCTGGTGGCTTCAACTGGCTTCAACTTCTAACAACAAGAGAAGGTAGGGACCTGACGTCTATAATATAAACAATTTTTAGTCCACACAGAAACTATTTGTTTATGAAAATATCCTTGTAAACACGGAAATGTTTTTACAGATGTTTTTATCCGCTTAAAAACACTGAACCCAACCCAACCCAAATTCTGTGTCAGGCTGTAACTGCGCTGTAACGCAGACCCAAAGATATGAACTGTAAATAATAAGACAATGGCGATCTCGGGTCGTAGGTTAGAATAGAGGCGGAGATAGGATATCATTGGTTTCTGTCCACACAAAAAGACGAGGATGGCTTTTAAGAGTTTTTCACTCTGGAACCAGATTTTCCATTAACGTTGATCTAACAAAACTTCAACTTGTGGTTTATTTCTAAAATTTAATAATTATCCAAAATAAAAAAACTCTAAAAACATGTAACATGACAAGTTAAAAAAATATAATCTTCCAGGTTTTTCATGATGTCAGAAGACTTTGATTCTGAAAATATTTGATAAAATCTAATTTTTGGTTGGTATTTTAGTCTGAGTGATCCGTGAAGTTTACAGTTCTTGCTGCTGGTTTTTATTGAAAGCAACTGTCTGTCTCTAATTTCCTTGTACTTATTGTTTCAGTCTTTTTATCTGATTCTGAGTGCTTGAGATAAACAGATCATTTTTTTCTAAACGTCTTACCGTGTATTTCTTAGGGTTGATCTTCACTCCAGCTTTGGCACCACCAAACGGCACATCTACAACAAAGAGTGGGTTTTTCATGGTTAACCTCCTGGGAATAGATAAAGTGGTATATGTGTGTGTACACTGTATATCTGTGTATGTTTACTCACCGACAACGGCACATTTATACGTCATTAGTGAGGCAAGAGCTTTGACCTCGTCAACAGACACGTCGGTGCTGTAACGGATACCTGAGAGACACAAACAACATCTGTGAGCACACAAATAAACACACCTCACTGCTTCAATACCAATACCAGACTTTTAAAAAAAATCTCTTATTAACTTACTGTTTAGATGATTGCTTTTTGTTCTTATTCAAAAAAAATATAACATTTGAAGCCATTTATCTTAGGGTTGAACAATATGTCATAAACCTATCATTTCAATAATATACATATAATAGTGCACAACATCAAGGGGCACTGGAGGTCCATGGTTCAAACCCCAGTGCCGACAACCTCCAAGCAACCTCGGCTGTGTAATGAGTGAGAGAAAGAAATGAAGCCATGGCTGCTCAGACTTCTCCCTGATTAATAAGGTCCGCGCCAGATGTTGGGGAACTAGAACATTTTGATAAGGAATGTGTTACTGGAACAAGACCTTAATGAATGAGGGCATAAAACTTAATTCTGTTGGAATGCTACTATATGAGCAAGACAAGAGAGAGGGGCTACATAGGAAGGTTGTGGGAACTATGAAAATTTCAGTATCCATCATTCAGTTTGACACAGAAACAACTTCAGACCCAGTGATCTAACATTCCAACAAGATGTGAATGTAGCATTCTTTACTGGCACCATCACAAAGACCAATAAGCTGATTTGCACTACAGCAACAGTGGACTTTGAAATGCTTGGCTATAAGATCAAGCCTACAAGCAATAAGGAGCATTGTCCCCACATGGAGGAGGAGGCTGGAAGTTCAGCTCAAGACAACACAAAGAAAAATCAGCCATTTGTCAGAACAACAGAAAGATGGAATAAAGAAAGACCCACTACAAAAATACTGCAACTTGACCATACCTAAGGCTCTAGAGTCAGCCAAACAACGCCTCAAAGATCTGGCTACTTGTCTAAGGAGGTAGACCCAAGAAGCAGAAGCCAGGAGAATAAACAGGGTTTTCTCCACCACACTATCCAGAGTGTACTCTTAATGGCAGGGGAAAAACAAGAGGGTAGATAAGCCTGTCGCGATAAACGATAAATCAATTAATCGCATGATAAAAAAAGGTTGATAAGTTTCATTTATCTGCATTATCGTTCCTTTGTGTCTCTCTCTCTTTCTACTGAAGATGCTGGATGACAAAAGGCTCTGGTGCTCTTCACTGACCCCTCCTTTTCTCTTAGCATAAGGGGGCGTGGCCTATCGCATCAGGTAGCCAGCTAAGGCGCCTCGGCTTGTACCTCTTTAGCATTAGCCCCCACTAGGAGTTAGCAAGCTAAAGAAACCCTGTTTGATATTGGGGGGAAAAAACGAAATAGAATTGGTTTCAAGCTCGAAGTAACAGCAGCGGTGTGGGAGCACTTCGGATTCAAACCAAATGATCAAGGCGAACCGGTGAACCTTTGAGAGCTGGTATGTCACATTTGTGCTTTTGTTGCTGTGTGCTTTTATTATTTTGCACTTTTTGTTTATAAAACTGTCATTTTTGTCTGTCTTCTCTATATAAAACTAATGATTATTACTTTTCAAAGGGCAGTTTAGTTTACAGACTTAATAATTTGTACTGTTTTGGTTGAATGTGGTTTTTTGGGGGTTTTTTCAAGTGCATTTTTTGTTAACAGAGACTAAGAGTCCATTTTATTTTTGTGCTCAGTTGTTTTGTTTATTTTGTGTTCCAGTTCCAGTGTTAAGTGTTCTTTTGAAAGTAAAGTTTATTAATCTTTGAGAGGATGCACTTGCACTATTATGTCATTATCATTACATTAGATTAAAACGGTCTCCAAACAATATGATTTTTTATCGCAATAATTTCTGAGATATTCCCCCTTCCCATGGGCTCACCACCTATGGTAGGGGCCAAAGGGGTCACGTGCAATGTGAGATGGGTGGTGGCCAAAGGCGGGGACCTTGGCGGTCTGATCCTCGGCTACAGAAGCTGGCTCTTGGGACGTGAAATGTCACCTCTCTGGTGGGGAAGGAGACTGAGCTGGTGTGTGAGGTTGAGAGGTTCCGGCTAGAAATAGTCGGGCTCACCTAAACGCACGGCTCTGGCTCTGGAACCAGTCTCCTTGAGAGGGGTTGGACACTCTTTCACTCTGGAGTTGCCCACGGTGAGAAGCGCCGAGCAGGAGTGGGCAGACTTGTTGCCCCCCATCTTGGTGCCTGTACGTTGGGGTTTACCCCGGTAAATGAGAGGGTAGTTTCCCTCCACCTGCGTGTGGGGGGACGGGTTCTGACTGTTGTTTGCGTTTATGTGCCGAACAGCAGTTCAGATTACCCACCCTTTTTGGAGTCCTTGGAGGGGTTACTGGAGAGTGCCCCTCCTGGGAACTCCCTTGTTCTGCTGGGGGACTTCAACGCTCACGTGGCCAATGACAGTGAGACCTGGAGGGGTGTGGTTGGGAGAAACGGCCCCCCTGATCTGAACCCAAGCGGTGTTCTGTTGTTAAACTTCTGTGCTCGTCATGGATTGTCCATAACGAACACCATGTTCAAACATAAGGGTGTCCATATGTGCTCTTGGCACCAGGACACCCTAGGTCGCAGTTCAATAATTGACTTTGTTGTTGTTTCATCTGATCTGTGGCTGCATGTCTTGGACACTCAGGTGAAGAGAGGGGCGGAGCTGTCAACTGACCACTACCTGGTGGTGAGTTGGCTCTGATGGTGGGGGAGGATGCTGGTCAGACCTGGCAGGCCCAAACGTACTGTGAGGGTCTGTTGGGAATGTCTGGCGGAGTCTCCTGTTAGGCAGAGCTTTAACTCCCACCTCTGGGAGAACTTTGAACATGTTCCGGGAGAGGTGGGGGACATTGAGCCTGAGTGGGCCATGTTCCGTGCCTCCATTGTTGAGGCGGCTTATCGGAGCTGTGACCGCAAGGTGGTTGGTGCCTGTCATGGCGGCAACCCTCAAACCCACTGGTAGACACCGGCGGTGAGGGATGCTATCGGGCCTTCTTGGCCTGTGGGACTCCAGAAGCAGATGACAGGTACAGGCAGTCCAAGCAGCATGTGGCTCGGATGGTCGTTGAGGCAAAAACTCGTGCATGGGAGTAGTTCTGAGAGGCCATGGAAAAAGACTTCCGATTTTGGTCCACCATACGTCGTCTCAGGAGGGGAAAGCAGTACAGCACCAACACTGTTTATAGTGAGGGTGGTGTGCTTCTGACCTCGACTCGGGACGTTGTGGGTCGGTGGGCGGAATACTTCGAAGACCTCCTTAATCCTACCGGCACGTCTTCCATTGGGGAGGCGGAGCCTGGGAGCTTTGGGTCGGGCTCTCCAATCTCCGGTGCTGAGGTGGTTAAAAAACTCCTCGGTGGCAAGGCTCCGGGGGTGGATGAGATTCGCCCGGAGTTCCTTAAGGCTCTGGATATTGCAGGGTTGTGTTGGTTAACGCGACTCTGCAATATTGCGTGGACATCGGGGGCAGTTCCTCTGGATTGGCAGACTGGAGTAGTGGTCCCCTTATTTAAAAAGCGGGACCGGAGGGTGTGTTCCAATTACAGAGGGATCACACTCTTAAGCCTCCCTGGTAAGGTCTATTCGGGAGTTCTGGAGAGGAGGGTCCGTCGGATAGTCGAACCTCGGATTCAGGAAGAGCAGTGTGGTTTTTGTCCTGGTCGTGGAACAGTGGACCAGCTCTATACCCTCAGCAGGGTCCTTGAGGGTGCATGGGAGTTCGCCCAACCAGTCTACGTGTGTTTTGTGGACTTGGAGAAGGCGTTCGATCGTGTCCCTCTAGGAATCCTGTGGGGGGTATTCCGGGAGTATGGGGTACCAGGCCCTTTGATACGGGCTGTCAGGTCCCTATATGACCGGTGTCAGAGCTTGGTCCGCATTGCCGGCAGTAAGTTGGACTCGTTTCCGGTGAGAGTTGGACTCCGCCAAGGTTGCCCTTTGTCACCGNATTCCATAACGTTTATGGACAGAATTTCTAGGCGCAGCCAAGGTGTTGAGGGGATCCGTTTTGGTGGCCTTAGGATAACATCTCTGCTTTTTGTAGATGATGTGGTCCTATTGGCTTCATCAGACCGTGATCTACAGCTCTCGCTGGAGTGGTTCACAGCCGAGTGTGAAACGGCCGGGATGAGGATCAGTGCCTCCAAATCCGAGGCCATGGTCTTGAGCCGGAAAAGANGTAGAGTGCCTTCTCCGGGTTGGGGAAGATGTCCTGCCCCAAGTGGAGAAGTTTAAGTATCTCGGGGTCTTGTTCACGAATGAGGGAAAAATGGAGCGGGAGATCGACAGGCGGATTGGTGCAGCGTCTGCAGTGAAGCGGGCGCTGTACCGATCTGTCGTGGTGAAGAGAGAGCTGAGTCAAAAAGCGAAGCTCTCGATTTACCGGTCGATCTACGTTCCTACCCTCATCTATAGTCACGAGCTTTGGGTAGTGACCGAAATAACGAGATCACGAATACAAGCGGCTGAAATGAGTTTCCTCCGCAGGGTGTCTGTGCTCTCCCTTAGAGATAGGGTGAGAAGCTCGGTCATCTGGGAGGGTCTCAGCGTAGAGCCGCTGCTCCTCCACGTCAAGAGGAGCCAGTTGAGGTGGCTCGGGCATCTGGTGAGGATGCCTCCTGGACGCCTCCCTGGTGAGGTGTTCTGGGCACGTCCCACCAGGAGGAGGCCCAGAGAAAGACCCAGGAAACGCTGGAGGGACTATGTTTCTCGGCTGGCCTGGGAACGCCTTGGGATTCCCCCGGAGGAGCTGGCCCAAGTGGCTGGGGAGAGGGAAGTCTGGGTCTCCCTGCTTAGTCTGCTACCCCTGCGACCCGACCCCGGATAAGGGGAAGAGGATAGAATGGAATGGAATGGAAAAAAAACAAAAGGGCCAAGGGGCAGCTACTGACCGACAGAACAGTAACTCAAGACTAAAGAACCAGACACACAAATCTGTGGACCACCTGGATTAACTAGAGGAAAGCCTAAGACTCTATGCCACACTCATGGATACTGGAGTGCTTAAAACTGTATAACATCAACTAAGAGCCTTCATTATGAACTCAATGGAAGACCACTTTAGTGCACAGGTGTCAAACTCCATTCCTCGGGGGACGCTCTCCTGCATGTTTTAGATGTGTTCTTGCTTTAAAACACCTTGTGTAAATGGATGACTTGTTGCCATGCTCCTGGAGAACTTGATGATTTGGGGAGGAGGTGATTAAACCATTTGAATCAGGTGTGTTGGAGCAGAAAAACTTAAAACTCCCAGGACAGTGGCCCTCGAGGCCTGGAGTTTGACACCCCTGCTCTAGTGAGAATGAGCAAGACATTGACTCACTGCTCTACCTCACCAGGGCATGCAGCAAAGACAATGAAATGTCATTTGAACTGGATAAAAACAGTTGAACAGCATCCAAGAGATGCAAGATCACAGGTGAAGGGGATGTCCAGGACAGCTACAAATATCTTGGAATCTCATATGCAAATGGCAACCACCACGAAGTCAGCCAAAACAAAGTACCTACAGAGAGTAAGACAGGTCCTGAAAAGCCAGCTGAATGGTCCAAGCCATAAACAGATATGAAGTGTCAATCATCAGATATTCTGCTGGAATAATAACCTGGCCAAAGGATGAGATAGAAGCCACTGACATTAAGACACGAAAGCTCCTCACAATGCATGGAGGGTACCACCAGCAAGTGGCTTATATCTAAAAATCCTACCAGTTGCTAGATAGGGCTGGACTGAAGGACAGCACAGAGGCACTAATCATGGCAGCACAAGAGCAAAAGAGGCCGGAGTCTATTATAGCAGACAAGACCTTTGATACAGGCTGTGCAAAGATGCTCCTGAGACAGAACATAATAGCAGGATGTAAAATGCAGGCATGCAAAGGATGGAATACTATAACCAAGTGGCTGGAATAGTGAACAGAAACATCTATACCAAGTATGGACTGGAGGTCCCACAGTCAAAGTGGGAGACTCCATCAAGGGTGGTGGAGAATGGCAGGGTTAAGATACTGTGGGTGATTGACAAGCTACAGAAGAAAGTAGTGGTGATAGATGTAGTGATCCCAAGAGACTAAAATCAGGAAGAAGGATCAGTTTTCAGTGCTGTGACCACCAAACTGGAAGAGTGGCTCCAACAAATCCCACGAACAACCTCAGAGATTTCTGTCCAGAAGAGCGCAGTTCTAGGAACAGTTAAGATACTGCGTAGAATCCTCAAGCTCCCAGGCCTCTGGCAGAGGACCCAATTTGGAAGTGAAGTGGAACCGCCCATGACAGAAAAACGTAGAATGAGGTGTTCTTTTCTTTGTTTATAAATACGTAAATAGTCTGAATTAGCTGCAGTCTTCTGAATATAACAAATAAATGTGTGTCAGAGTTTTCCTGTTTTGCTGAAAAAAATTATCTGTTTCTAAAAAAGATAAACCAGATAGAAAGGGAATATTGTTCTGCTGATGAGGCTGATGTAAGCCAAAACCCTCAGGCCTGTTCACACACATCTCTGTAAATACAATCCACTGCAAGAAAACTACAGGAAAATTATAGGAAATGGCTGCTGCTGGAGTGGAAAACAGCCAAGGTCTCTGAGTCCAGAGTTAACTCCAAGACAAAGAATTCAAAGACAAAGACAGAAAAACAACTCTGAGACCAGGTGTGAGACATAGACCAGCAGATTAAAACTGCAGCAGAGAGGAGACATTGGGCAGAAAATAAACTGAAAGAATGAGTTGTTGTGAGTCAATCTGGGTGTGGTTTCTACATTTAAAAGGAACAGTCTGTAGAGACTTACCTGCTCCATGTTTACATACAGTAACTGTGGATCTGAAACCAGTCCAACTGACAGAACAAGTCCACACAAACTGCTTCAGACTCAGTGTGAACAATCAATCAGTTCAGATCTAAACTCTGAACACACCTTCAACTGGAGACACCTGACAGCTCAACAATTGTCCAGTCTGAAGTAAATGTTGACCCATATGAAATTTTCTTAAACAGATTTCAGGGCTGCTGATGGCTGATAAACAACACAGATTTTTTTTGAGCAAATATGTAGCTTTCACTGGACAAAATTTAACAATAATTGTTTAAAATTCAAAAATTATATCTAACAACACACTGAAGAACTTGTACACTTGTAAATATTATATAGAACATTTTTCTCACTTAAAAAAATAAATTGTGGACTACAGTGGGCTGGTTGTAGCAGCTGCTGCTGCATCTTTATTTTCCTACTTGGTAACTGGTTAACTTTGTGCAGCCATCCATCCATCATCTGTCACTTGTTCCAGAGTCACAGGCATCACTAGAGCAGGGAGGCTCAGTCATCTTTTTCCACAGCTACCTCTTCCAGCTTTTCTTGGAAAACTCAAGACATTAACAGGCCAGCTGAGAGACATAGACTCTCCAGCGTGCCCTGGGTCTCATCCTAGTTGGACATGCCCGAAGTACCTCCCTATAGAGTGGTATCCTTACCAGATGCTCAAACTACCTCAACTGGCTCCTCTTGATGTGGAGGAGCAGCAGGTCCACTCAGAGTCCCTCCCCGATAACCAAATTTCTCACCCTATCTCTGAGGGAGAGCCCAGCTACCCTGCAGACATGGATTGGTTCGTTGATTAAATCGACAGACCATATAATCAGGCATTATTTATACAAATGCTTAACATATCAAATCCTGCTGGTCCAGATTCTTCCCTCAGAACAGGGACGTGCGGTCAGGGGAGGCAGGTGAGGCAGAGCCTCCCCTGTCATCATGACAAGAAAAAAAAATCATATTTATATATTTGTAAATTTGACTCTCAGTGCCTCACCAACCATGAACCTCACCGCACGTCACTGCCTCAGAAGCAACTGTAGCTTAATCTGTTCCAAAAGCCAAAAAAAAGGTCTGTCTAAACCTGTTTTATGTTGGTTTGGGATTATGTTAAAAATAAAAACACACAAAATAACAGAAAAACATCAAAGGCCTGGAGTTTTGGACTAAGATCATCCTATAATAAGAGATGATGGAGTTGTAGCTGTTTTGGTCAACCCTTGTAATTGAGGGTTTGCATAATATCATAATAATAATAATAATATTTTGCATTATTTGCTACTAAAGAGACATTTTTAAATAATAAAGCTCTTATACAAATTATTTTGATTTCGGGTTGAATTTTGTCTGTTTTTGTGTTTTGTTTACTTGAACTTTTATTCCAATATTATAGCAGTGTGTTGCAGATTTTTGTAACTGTTTTATTTCCTTGTTTTATTTTCTTGCTTGTTTGTTTTGCCTCTGTTCTGTTTTGTCTCTATACTTTAAGCTGCTTTGAAATGACTTAAAAAAAAACAATCTGTAAAAATAAAGTTAATTTTTAATTGAATAAACTGTAAATCCCTGCAGATTCACATGATCCACCACTACATGACTTTAGAGCCCTGAAGACATGCTGCCGTGTTTCCTCTGAACTCAGATCAGTTACAAACTCTAAACCGGAGCCAGACTTCTTCCTAAAAGGAGTCTATCCCTGCTGGGAACGTCACAGTCTGAGGGGATTAACCCCGATCAGGTTTCTGCTGACAGACTGATGTGGTTCTTAGCTGCAGCCTGAAGAACCTCTGAAAACAGGACCACTAATGAAAGTGCTTATTAATAAAAACTGTTGAAAACATGAGATTAAAACCAATCTTAGTCAAGAAAATGGTTTCAATGCATTTTAAAGTCTGAGGGAGCTAAAATGATTTAGCTGGTTGTGACTTACATCCAGTCCAGAACTAGTCCCAAGTTGAGCCAAGCTACTGACCCAACCTGGAACAGAACAAAGAAAAAACTGAGCAAAACAAACCCAATGGTTCAGACCAGAACAGACTGCCTAATCCAGTGTGGGTTAGACCAACCACGCCAGACTGGAAGAGACCACCTTATCCAATTGATCAAAAATGGAACAAAGAACCAGTCTAGACTAGAAGACACTTCCTGAACTGGTCCAGACTGGAACAAACTCAATGATCCAAAGTATTTTACTTGGAAGACCAAGTGATCCGGATGGAACAGAATCAAACCAGGCTAAAACAGATCATCTGGTCCGCTTAGGGCAATCCAACCTATTCAGGGTACAAAGACAACCAGAGCCAACCAAACTAGACTGACAAAGATAAACAAATCCAGAGCAGAACAGACCACAGGGCCCAACCGATCCAGACTGGATTTACATTGTTCATGTCAGTCTTGTTCCAACAGCCGACCTGCAGGTTTCTGACGTGAGCCCGGCTTGACAGTGTTTTTATTGTTTGCCGAGTTAAAGGTGGAGGATATTTACATTAAAGTTCGCCCGAGGGCACACACAAGGGGGGAAGGGGAGGGGGTGCTGGACGAGAAAGCATCAACATCTGGATCTGTAAACAACATGTTTTGCAGAGTATTGCTAAAATAGGAAACGGCAGGAAACAGAACTGATACGATGCAGAGTTCAGATGTGGCTCCAGAAGAACTAAAGCTGCAGACCAACATCAGCTAACCAGACCGCTAGCATTTCTGTCAGAGGAAGAAATGTTCACAACACATTAAACACATGTTTCTTTCAACACGGGCAGACACGGTGTTAACACAACTGTTGATGTTTATATCAAACCAGAGAGTAGAGATACAGTACTGAATTGTGGGACTGTTTTAGAGTCAATAAGTATTTTAATTAAATTAAATGAGCTAAATTTTAATTTTTTGTTTAGTAGTAGCTTCATAATGCTTAATGTTAAAACTATTTGATCCTAACTCTGCAAGGGCAAAGATCTGTTCCACTGTTCCACGACTAAAGCCACACTGTTCCTCCTGAATCAGAGGTTTAACATCCTGGAGTAAACTTTCCTAGAGTGGCTGCCAAGTGTGATCCCTCAATAGTTGGAACACACTCAGGGCCCCCTTTTAAAAGTAAGCAAGTAAGTAACGTAAGTAAAATTTTATTTATATAGCACCTTTCCCGGCCTCAGTCACAAAGTGCTTCACAATAAAGTAGTAAAACAATAAAAGTAATAAAACACAAGAAGACATTTAAGGGATACATCATAACAACAAACAGCTATCATAGCAGCCCAAGACCCAGTGAGGCTAAAATGAGTGCTTAAAAAAGTTGCTCTTTAAAATAATCAACAAAGTCCAACAATCGCAAGTGGTTTAAGAGTTCATTCCACAATCTTGGTCCAACAGCTTGAAAGGATCTGTCTCCTCTAGTGCTGTAGCAAGTGCGAGGGACCATCAGCAGGTTCGGCTCGGAAGATCTCAGACGACAAGCTGAGGAACAAGGCTGAATCGGATCACAGATGTAAGAAGTGGCCTGCCTGTGCCAGGCTCTATAATTTATACAATATGCCACAGGGAGCCAGTGAAGGGATTTTAAGACAGGGGTAACGTGGGCTATTCTGTTAGTGCAAGTCAGGATCCAGTTCTGTATCAGCTGTAGACAGGCCAGCTCCTTTTTGTTTAGACATGTATCATCTCAAGCACATTTTTGGAGACGACTGTTTGTCGTTTGTCAATGTTTTACAACTAGACAAAACAGGTCTTTAAAAGTTGTTTGGAGTGTTTTTCTGAGGACACGGCTCCATCAAAGACAACTCCTAGGTTCTTCACGTTAGGTTTTGATGTCTGGCTAAGACTGCCTAGGTGATATTTAATATCAGGAATAGTACTATCTGGTGCAATAATAACTGTCCCAGTTTTATCTGTATTTAGTTGTAGATACGTATCGCTCAGCCATTGGTTTATATATAAAAAGATATTTAGTCAAGGAGTTCAATTTGTGAACCTCAGACATCTTAAAGGAGCAATACATTTGAATATCGTCTGCAAACAGGTGGTAAGAGACATCACTGAACTGCTATATGATTCTACGTAGGGACAGCACGTACAACAAAAATAAATTTGGAGCCAGGATGGAGCCCTTATGTAAACCACAGGGAAGTTTAGCAGGGTCAGATGTTACCAGATTAAAGTGGGAACCACCACCCAGGTCTGCTACTCCATGGGTGTTGTCCCAGTCCTCCATCCAACACTGAAAAGATGGGTCAACAATGACCGACCTATAATGTCCAGTGTCTTTAGCATCTCAGGGGGAAACTCATCCACCTGTGACGCCCAGCCACCAGGAACCTATCTCTGCCATGGGAATGGACTCGCCAGTTGCTTAAGTTTTGGGGGAAAGTTGTCCCATTATTGCCTAATGTAGGGTTCTAGCTGTTCTACAGTCCTAGGTCCTTTATGTTGGATTTTCTGTTTCATGAAGCATCAATTGTTTTCAGCTGGTGAGGTCTGGACTGCAGGACTCTCCACAAAGCCATGCTGTTGTATCAGCTGCAGTATGTGGTTTAGTATTGTCTTGCTAAAATATGCAAAGCCTTCCCTGAAAAAGTCATTGTCTGGATGGGATCATATGTTGTTCAAAACCTACACACTCTGCACCAATGGTGCTTTTCCAGATGTGTAAGCTGCCCATGCCAGAGGCACTAATGCACCCCCATACCATCAGAGACAGCCGGCTTTTGAACTGTGTTCTGACAACAGATCGGATGGACCCTTTTCTCTTTAGTATGGAGGACGTGGTGTCTGGTTTCCATAAAATCTTTAAATTTAGATTAATCTGATTACAGAACAGTTTTCCACTTTGCCTCGGTTTTAAATTAACTTTATTCTAAGGATGGTGGTGTTTCTGGTTGGTGATCACATACGGCTTCTTTCTTGTATCATAGAGCTTTCAGCAACATTTATGGATGTTACAGTGAACTGTGTTTACATACAAGGATTTGTGGACGTGTTCCTGAGTCCATGCAGTGATGTCCAGAATAGAATCAGACCTGTTTTTAATGCAGTGGCCCCTGAGGGCCCCAAGATCACAGCCATTCAGTATTGACATTCAGTCTTGTTCTTTGAGCTCAGAGATTTCTCCAGATTTTTCAGATCTTTTGATGTCATTATGAGCTGTAGATTATGAGATCTTCCCAATTTTCCATTAAGGGACATTATTCTGAAATTGTTCCACTACTTTTAGAAACAGTTTTTCTTCTGTTTTTTTTAAACAGACTGATGAACATCTGCCCGTCTTTTGAGAGATACAGCCTCTCTAAAATGCTTTCTTTATACCCAGTCCTCTTACTGACCTGTGTCTGATTATCCTAATTAGTTGAAAAATGTTCCTCCAGATGTTTTCTTCTTTCTTTTTTTTTACCACTGTTACAGCCTTGTGTTCCCCAGCATAACTTTTTAAAGCTGTGTTACTGCCATCAAACTCAAAATTACCTTATTTTTTTCTTAAATATTGTGCAATTTCCTATTTGAAACATGTTTATTATGTTTCATAGAGAATAAAATAAGGGTTTATGAGATTTACAAATCATTGTTTTCTGATTTTTTAATGTTTAAATAAAGACTACTTTCAAATCTGATCAGAAACTTCAAGAACAAAAATTTCCACTTTTTTTAAATCTACTATTTCCCAGATATTTTATTTCTCCAGATATCCTCCTAACTCTGTGTTTCTAACAGCATCCTGCTGATCTGGTCCTGGTCCCGGTCCCGATCCGGGTCTCACCTCCCTTGCAGGGCGTCCGGTGCTGGCTGTGCTGAGCCCGGTACCCCTCGATTACCTCCCACTCTCCGGAGTCTCTCCGGATCGGGAAGCTGACGCTCAGGACGTGGCTACATGGTTTGATCATCCGGAGAATCCCTTGGACCCGCGTCCTCCTCTGTTCTGGACTCTCCCGGGTCTTCAGGTCCTCTACCAGCTTGTCCTCCACTATACTGGCTCCGCGGTCGAAGAATCCCTCCACCATGGTGAAAAAGTTCGGGTCGTCGTCCCGGTCCGCGACCTGACTGTAGCCGCGGTGCCGCAGCAGGGCGACGGATACCGGGAGTCCCGAGTCAGCGGCGTCGGAGCACCTGGACCCCAGGAAGCTGCCTCCTCTCCGGGTGAGTAGTTCTCCGAGGTACCGGTACATGTTTACTTTAATTTACGGTCCTGCGAAGGTGAACGAGCCGGTTAAAAGCGGAGAGCCTGCGGGAGGAAAGGAGGAAATGGAGCAGAGGAAAAGTAAGTTTGTTCCGCCCGTCAGCCTACAGCATGGCGCGTGAAGCTGTGTTCATTAATTAAACCAACGGGACAGTTTAACCGTGTTAGCTTAGCTCAACGTTAGCATCCGAAACAGCATGGCCAATTGTTAAAAATCACTTAAACTGTTTGTGTATGACACGAACTGACACCGAGGGGATAAGTGCTGTATAAAACATAAAACTACAACTCTGATATTGTTATTTAAATAACATTTCACACATTTTCCAAAGTTTATTCAACGGTTTTAGCCAGCTTCCAACTACCTAAGTTGGACTACAATTACTTCCTGATTAAACTTTCAAAATAAGTGCAAAGCAAGTGCCCAAAATGATTCATCAAATCAAACAATATAACACTCTGATAGACATTTAAATAATATTTCACACATTTTCCAAATTTTTTGTTATGGTTTTAGCCAGTTTCAAAATTAGCTAAAATTAGACTTTCTGGTGAAACTGTCAAAATAAGTGTCCAAAATAAATAAAGGAAATAATTCATTCATTAAATCAGGTGTTGAAATAAGTTTTAAACTGTATTAAACCTGAGCATTGCAACTTTAACACGTTATTTAAATCCTTTAACTCTCACTTTGTTGGCTCTTTCAGAAAAAAACAACAGAAATCCTTGTCACCTCAAAGTAAAACCAGATTAGAAATGATTGTGTGGTGTAGTGACCAGGTTTAAATGTCTCCTCTAAACTTAAATCTGTTGGTCAGTAAATATGTTGCTCACATTGCTCCTTGTGATGAAATAAAATGTTTTAGAAAAGAAAAAAAGAGAGTTTGTTCAATTTTCCAGTCTAGTATTTTTAAGTTTATAAATACATATAATGTTTTACTCACAGTATTTTATTCCGAATGTAATCTCAGAGTTGAACAGCCTCTAGTATCCTGTTCATGTTTAAAATGACCGAAGAATGGGACTTTAGATGTTCTGACAACCTGGGTAAACAGGACTTCCAGATATTTTACTGTATTTGTAAAACGATTAAAAGCTCATCCAAGTGTTCATGGGTGCTTAAAACTGAGAAGAAAATAATGGTCCTTTTGATAGTTTATAACATTGCAGTACATTACTGAACAAGGACGCTATAAACCAGTGGTTCCCAAAGTTAGAGTTGGGACCCGACTGTGGGTCATAAAACAACAAGTGACTAATCTTATTTTCTAATGCAGTAAAGCTTCTCAACAAACACACACCTGTCTAACTCACATCTTAGGTTTAGACCTGATTAGACTTGATTTTTTGTGTGCTATAGGTTTTATGTTTCTTTTTTATACGTAACCATTCTTCATTTCACTGTAATATATGGACATTGACAGTAAAGGTATTCTACACCCACCGGCCACTTTATTAGGTACACCTGTCCAACTGCTCATTAACGCAAATGTCGAATCAGCCAATCACATGGCAGCAACTCAATGCCTTTAGGCATGTAGACATGGCCAAGACGATCTGTTGCAGTTCAAACTGAGCATCAGAATGGGAAAGAAAGGTGATTTAAGTGACTTGTTGGTGCCAGACGGGCTGGTCTGAGTATTTCAGAAACTGCTGATCTACTGGGATTGTCACGCATAACCATCTCTAGGGTTTACAGAGAATGATCCGAAAAAGAGAAAATATCCATTGAGCGGCAGTTCTGTGGGCACAAATGCCTTGTTGATGCCAGAGGTCAGAGGAGAATGGCCAGACTGGTTCGAGCTGATAGAACGGCAACAGTAACTCAAATAACCACTCGTTACAACCGAGGTATGCATAACAGCATCTCTGACCTCACAACACGTCGAACCTTGAGGCGGATGGGCTACAGTAGCAGAAGACCACACCGGGTGCCACTCCTGTCAGCTAAGAACTGGAAACTGAGGCTACAGTTCGCACAGGCTCACCAAAGTTGGACAATAGAAGATTGGAAAAATGTTGCCTGGTCTGATGAGTCTCGATTTCTGCTGCGACATTCGGATGGTAGGTCAGAATTTGGTGTCAACAACATGAAAGCATGGATCCATCCTGCCTTGTATCAATGGTTCAGGCTGGTGGTGGTGGTGCAGAGGTGAGGGGGATATTTCCCTGGCACACTTTGGGCCCATTAGTACCAATTGAGCATCCTGTCAATGCCACAGCCTACCTGGGTATAGTTGCTGACCATGTCCATCCCTTTATGACCACAGTGTACCCATCTTCTGATGGCTACTTCCAGCAGGATAATGTGCCATGTCTTAAAGCGTGAATCATCTCAGACTGGTTTCTTGAACACGACAGTGAGTTCACTGTACTCAAGTGACCTCCACAGTCACCAGATCTCAGTCCAATAGAGCACCTTTGGGATGTGGTGGAACGGGAGATTCACATCATGGATGTGCAGCTGACAACTCTGCAGCAACTGCGTGATGCTATCATGTCAATATGGACCACACTCTCTGAGGAATGTTTTCAGTACCTTGTTGAATCTATGCCACGAAGGATTAAGGCAGTTCTGAAGGCAAAAGGGGGTCCAACCCTGTACTACCAAGGTGTACCTCATAAAGTAGCCGGTGAGTGTATTCTATTCTATAGAGAGTTTTCCAGAAATTAAATTAAATTTTAAAGATACCATACATTATTGCCGTAATTGTTATAAAATCTAATCAACATCAGTCATAAATTTATAAAAACAGTTTATTAGTTGTTTAGGCCATCTCTGCTGTTATTTTATTTGTGATTTTTTTTCTGTCTGAGGACTCTCAGACAAGAGAGCAGCTCTTCAGGACAAGGCTCAGCTGTCCACATAAACCTCAAGGATAAGGGACACTCTTCTGAAGACCAAAATGTTCAGATTTTGGACAGAGACGACAGATGGTTAGTTCCTTTAAGACGAGAAAAACTAGCTTTAAACAGGGGAGGAGGTCTCAGATTTCAGCGTTCTAAAATTTACAATGGAGCTTTAAGCCTGATACCCAGATATTTTCACTCTAACTCACACCTTCATGCAGGTGACCAAAACATCTTGGTGAGCCAGACAAACAGAGACCCTCAAGATGGAGGGGAGGGAGATTAATTTGCATGTGAGTTTAGCTGCGTAAACAGAGCATCTCATGCACTTTTAAGCTTAGAACTCCATACTCTCCAGTTCAGAATTGATAAAGCTCCCCTGATGGGAAGCAAAGTGTGTTCAACTACAGAACAGAAGTTCAGTTGTGTTGTTATTTATTTATTGCTTGCTTGACTGCCTGCCTGCCTGCTATGTCCTGGATGACTGTGAATCTAGTTTGGGGTTGCAGCTGTCTATGATTTGTGTTTTGTGTCAGAATCATCAGCTTAGTTAAACACGGATGCCTTTTTCTGTTGTTAAAAAGTGAAGACAGACCATCCAGTTTACGGGAGCTGCCATGTTGTATTTTGGGATCACAGTTGTGATGTAGAACGTTAAGTCCGTCCTAGTCCTTCAGACCCGTTCAGGGTTCATTTTGGGCAATGAATAACTAATTACAACAGAATGTAGTAGAAATAATGAATATTTGAACAAACAGCAGCAAGCTAAGAGCTACAGGGATCAAAAAGATTCACATCTGAAAACAATGAGTCAGACAAACATCTTTTGTTTATGTGGACTTAAAACTTCTGCTGCAGTCAGCCTGCAGGAGGTGCTGGTTTTATTTTGGTATCAACTCACATTTTTTTCCTGTCTTGTTATAATATATTGTTTGTGTTTTTAAAGTTGCTAAAAGTTTAAATTAAAAGAAGAACTGATGATCATGCTGCAGCTCTGATTTTCTTTTTATAAAGAATTAAATCCAGAACAGACAAGCTGTTGGATCAGCCCTCCCACCTGCAAACACTTTGCTCTTTTTTTGAGAGGATGCTCCTCCCCCTCCCTGCTCATCATCACTTCTACCCAGGTTGTCGTCTGGTTGTGTGTCTAGGTTCAGGAAGTTGATTGGTGACACGATGCTGCCACATTCAGGTCAAACTGTAAATTACAGGTATGTCCTCTATAACATTCATTACAAACTCCAAACTGAACCTGTTTCCTCCAAACTAAACTTCCCTGCTGGGCTGAAGTCATTTTCCTCCATTGCCAGCCTCTGATTGGTGGAGCTGATGAAGGAGAGTCTACAGACTTCTTACTGTTCCCATCTTTGAAACAAACTGCTGTAGAAATCTCCTGGATGGATCCAGGTTTCCCTGCCAGACCAACAGCTTTCTGCTCCCTTCTGTTGTTTTGACAACAGGTTCATATTTTTGTATTTGAGCTTAATTTTCCCATCACCATCAGCAAACCTTAAGGTCATAACTTCCATCGTTTGTATTTGTCTCCTCTGCGCACAGCATGGCTGAACGGCCAAAGATCCACATCTTCCTAGGGGCTCCTTGTCCTTCCTCTGACCCAGGGTCTGTGCCTGAAGCTGAGGTGGAGGGAGAGGACTGTCACCCTGCAGGCTGGAGACACCTGGAGCTCACCTGGAGAGAGGGGCGACTCAGACCTGCAGCAGGTGAAACATTTGTCTGATTCAGAGACATGTTTAAACTTCTCAAGAGATAGTTTTTTCCTCCTCTGAAATTTAGTCCAGGTTGAAAACCAAAGGAGAATATTTCTGATTTATCTTCCTGATTGTTCAGGTGACCGTGCAAATGAAGCAAGAACATCTACAGTAACCATAGAGAAAGAGGAGGCTCAGCAGTCTGATCTGAGTTCAGAACTTAAGGAAGATCCAACAAACCCTAAATCTGAGTGGATCAGAGGAACAGTTCTAGGCCACTCAGAAAAATTATTGTCTAAAAGATCAGATCTGAGCCCAGAGGGAAACTCAGATGGTGCTGACGAAGATCAGTGTTCAGCTTTAGTTCACGAGTATCTAGACAGTTGTTTCCCTGCCGCTCAACCAGAACCAGAACCTCAGGAATTACCTGCTGCCCCTCCTCTGTCTACCCGGACTCAGTACCTCAGCACCTGGACTCTGAGTCAGGCTTTAATCCTGAGAGGCAGGCAGAGCATCCAATCAGCAGCCAGCCCCGAGAAGACCCCACCCAAAGCCATCCAAACACCTTCGTCCGTCTCCTCGAGCACCCCAGAGCTCTTCAGTCCTGAACCTCCATCACCTGGGCCCTCTGCTGAGCTCTTCAGCCAACCCTGTTCGACCCTGAAGTCCGAGGAAGGAGGCATCGTCCTCCAGGCTACCACAGATGGTGTCCTTTGTTCCCAGAAGTCCAAAAACACCTTTGACTCCCCCACAAAGACCCCCAGTAGCAAGAAAGCTCGGATCTCTGAGGATTCTTTGGCTCACAATAAAACTGGTACCGCCAGGCTGCATAATCCAACCACGCTTCTGTCCAGGTGTGACACAGTGGGACGGAGGTACTCTGTTCTGGTGGTGGTGGTCCACCCATGTCACCTAAAGGAGGTCAAGGTGCATCCAGACCAATGAAACACATATTTCACATAAATAAGTAAAAAAAAAAAATACATCAAGGACAGCGGGCAAAATGCTTTCCTTCAAGTAATGCTAGTTTTAGCTTTATAATGTTTTAATTTAATAATTTACTGTATAGCTTAACCTGAGTCCTCCTAAGTCTTAATCAGTCTAGGAGCTTCTAATGAATAACACACAATCTGATGTAGAATATAATAATAATAATAATAATAATAATAATAATAATAATAATAATAATAATAATAATAATAATAATGGCCCACAGTGTCAGCTAAGAAGAATCTGACCTTTAGGGAAACTTTGCCAGTGACCCCTGCACCAGACCCTATATTCTTCAAATGTGCATATGTAAATACGGACTGTAAGTAGTTTTATACCCAGAACAAATGTCCCATGGTGTAAATTTTATTAAGGAGACCACCCATTCAAGCAGACACATATAGTCTGATGAAAGTTCATCAGATTATTGTCAGACACCTCAGATCCCTGTGAGGTGTAGAACTGAAACTAAAGCTCTGACTGGTGTCTGTTTGAAGGTGAAGTCTGGGCCATCAGCAGGAACCTTTGTCCCTCTGGTGTCCATCATCGTAACAGATCAGTCAGGAGCTGAGATGAAGGTGGTGCTGTGGCGGCGAGCGGCGTTCTGGGCCCTGATTCTTAGTCCTGGAGACATCCTACTCCTCTCAGGTAAACGGATACAACTGAGTGATTTACCTGCTACCATTCAGACATGTAGTGATGTTGGTGTGGTTTTCTAACACAGAGTGTCTGACAACATGGCGGGTATCCGGACAGAACCACGTTCTGAACTCAGTCCTCTCAGGTTGTGGTCCTTCACAGGTGTGTTGTTTGCTTCTGATCAGGGCTTCAGGTGAATGAAGACAGGTGGAGAGGAGAGATGGTGCTGCAGTCCACCTTCAGCAGCAAGCTGCTCAACCTGGGACACGCCTCTGCCTTACCAGCAGGTACGACCACAGCATATCAGCAGCCCCCTCTGCTCAGGTATGTCCAGCTTCCCTTTGGTTTCCTCTCCCTTTAGGTACCCAGCAAGTTGATGCTCGCTCGCTCAGCTCTTTGTGTGGCTTTATTCGAGAGCGGCGCCCCCTGCTGGTGTCTCTGCCCCACCAACCCCCACAGGACCTGAACCGTCTCCCCTACACCTCTCTGAGGGCGCTGAGGGTCAACACTCTGGTTCACGCCTTGCTGCGGGTCACGCACACACACATCAGCTCAGGTGAGTGGGCAGAGGTTATCTCATTTGTCATGAACTGAGCACTTGAGTCCGATTTATAGGTTTTATATCAAACATAAAATAGAAAAACACGATGATGAACAATCTGTCAGGCTGAGGTGTTTCACAAGGCTTTGTCATAGGTCCCTTATCCATTTCTGTTTTCACGTTTCCTTTGGGACAAAATGTCCTGAAGACATTTTCCATCACAGACATAGTTACACAGATATGCAGTTCATCTAACCTTTTCAGGAAGATTAATTCTAACTCGTACAAAAGACAATAAACTCTATTCTATAGTTTTTAACTCCACATTTTTGGACAAATACATTCAAAAAGTACAAACTATGTGTCTCAGTCAGGAACAGTGAGCTCTGACTCTTGGTAGCTATACATCAAACAACATAGATAAAATTTACAAAAAATAAGCAGCTAAAAATAGCTTGTTCCGCGTAGACATTAGTGGTGTTTAGTTGCAGCAAGTGGTAAAATCCAGCCCTGTTTGGAGCTCTACAGCTCAGACAGACTTAAGAAGTTTACAGCTCAGAAGTTTAAAGAAATCACAGAAAGTTGGACTTTACATGACTGAAATTGTGTTTTCAGATCTTTATTAGTTTTTACACAATCACAGTTTAAGTTGGAGGATTTTTTTTTTACAGATGTTCAGCTTAGAGTCTGATGATGCCACACTTTCAGCTGTCTAAACTTTCTAACAGTTTTTACAAACTCTTCTTATTTCTTCAATCTTTTCTCCTCTTCTACAATTTCTCCATCCAATCATAGGTTTTCTCTCAAATCGTCCAGAGGTCAGAGGTCAGACCGTGCACAATAAAAAATGTAGTCCTTTTTAGACTTTGAGTTTAGAAGACTTGAAGAAAAGCCTCTGCATTTATATTCTGATGTTGTTTGGAGGAAACTGTAAGTGTAGGACAGTCAGAGTTGTGTATGATTAAGGAGATGGTGTACTCAGGTGAGGTCAAAGGTCACTCTTATGTTGATAAGAACTACACTGTTCTGAAAGCCTCAGTCAAACACTGTTCCCCATGTTCTAATAAACACTGCAGGCTCCATCGGATCACGCACCAAATCCAAACTGGAGCCATCTGATTGGCTGCTTTCTATTTTTTCTGACTCATTCTTGTTTTATTAAACAATTTCTGACAGTTTAAAAGCTTGAGAAATGAAAGCGTTAACTGCTAAGCAGTAAAACTCTCCTGGTGACATTCAGATCATTTTTACCTGCAGGCGTTTCTTTTTCTCACCTTATTCACTCCACCTTCTGTTGTTTTCTGTTCACTGCTGATGGAAGGGGTGGAGAACACGTGCACTTTGTTCACTAAAGGAAAATTACAGCTGCCTATAATTAGTCTGCATTAATAACCCCAAAGAAACCCAACAAGTAAAACTCCATTTTATTAAAGTTACTTTACAACTTTACTGTAAGGAAATCTCAGACGGGTGAACTTCAGTTGACATATTCACAGCCTTAATCCTCAATCATTTTATTAAAAAAAACAACACAAAGAAACCAGCTGCTGCATCAGGTCAAATGTTGTCTTTACAGTTTTAATATAAGTGATTCTGATCTGCACCAAAACTGAAAGAATTTGTCTTTTGTTTGTGCTCCGAATCACAACCAGATTTCATCAATTTCAGCCCAGCAGTTTTTCTCTAATCCTGCAAACAAAATGCTATGACTACACATCCCTACTTCAGCTCTCACCTTCACAAAAATCATATGTTGTTTACACCGTTAAAAGCATTTTCCTACAAGAATAAAGCTGCTTGTTACAAACTCCAAACAATGACAATAAGGCTCTTCTAATCCTGTAACACATACGCGTCAACGTTTTATTCGAAAACTACAAATGAAACTGTGAAATAATTAAGTTTTGGGACAAAGTTCAAGTCTGAACCACTCCCAGCTACACCCTATACCACAGTATAAAAGCTACTCATACCATTGCTGTGATGTGTCGGATTTTCACACTGAACTCTAGCTCTGTGTTTCTGCTTCAAAACGCTACGGCTTAAGTAAATCCTAACTCCATTCTAATCCATTTACGGATTTAAACTTATTTCAACATGAACCTGACATTAACGCACCAAACACCAAACTTTTTCCAACCCTTCCTCAACCACTGACCCCACAAGGAGCTCAACCAGTCTGCCACCTGTGGAAGCCTCTCAACATCGTCCTCGCAATGCTTCTCCTACTCCTCAATGGAGCCGCTCCGTCAGAACATTTCCTCCTACCATCTCCTCCAACAGCATCAGCTTCTCTCATTCAGCAAAAATAAAATACCTTCTGGACTTTCCCTCAAACATTGCTCTCACAAACACAAACTACAGTGCAGCAGTTTTTCTGATGACATCATCTCTGAGAGCCCACACAGTCGTCGTACCAACAAGTCTTCCATCCAGTGAGTTTGAGTTCTCTTATCCAACATCTACATCCACAAAGGCACATATCCCAGTTTCTGCCCTCACATCCTCTCTTTCTCAGCCAACAATCATCGTTGTCTGCTTCAACCCTCCTAATTTATCTTCTGTTTTCATCTTTAGCTACCACTTTTTCTTTTGTCTTTCCAACCATGCCCTCTTTTAAACTCTTTATTTGTCCCAACGTCCCCTTCCCCCCCATTTTTTTCCATCCCAAGTCCCCCCTCCCTCTATCTATGCTTTGTCCCAGCTTCCCTTTTCCTTTTCAGCTGTCTGAACTTTCCAAAATTTTTACAAAGGCTTCGTATATCCACAGACTTTTATCCTCCTCTACAGTTTATCCATCCGATTGTATGTAGTTTGTCTTTTTTTCACCCAGTGTGTCTCTCTGATTCCTCTCAAATCCACACACAGGTCAGAGTGCACACTCCCAAACTTTCATTGATTTTCATTGTATCTAGTGCCACCTTTAGCCATTTTGGTGCCCTAGGAGAAATAATACCCTCCATACACACAGTACATCCAGACTGTTCCACCTCTGCATTAGGTCTATCAGGTTTTAGACGCTTCTGCAAGTATTAGTATCAGAGCATCCTTAAGACTGCTGTCAGGGAGTGACAGACACAGGTGTGTGGGTACTGAGGTGACCATAATGAGCCGCTGGTAGCAGCTTTAACATTTCTTTTGATCGTGGTTGTCTTAACTCTTCTTCTACAGTTTACTCATCTAAATGTCTGCCATTTTGTCATCTTAGATTATTACTAAAGAAGTCCTAACTTCCTGTTGGGCTTCAGAGAGAGGCAGCTTCAGACATCAGCTGCACTGACACCCTTCAGTATTTTTGTTTTCTACACGTGTATTGTGCCTCATTTTTTGCTTAAAAGATCTTTTAAGTTTTTTAAAAAATGTCTGTTTTATATGAAGTTATAGTTTAATGTTTTATTCTGGCTCACAGGTGTCAAAGATAAAAAGAAATAATGTTTAATATCTTTCAAGTGGTTCTCATTGACTCAGGCTGTACTGATTGTGTGAGTATCTGTGTGTACGTCAGATTGGAAAACCACAGCTGAGTCTCACTGTAGGTCTGCACTTCAGATGAAGGCAGTCCTGGTTGTGGAGCAGTCTGACGGCCTGCAGGGGGCGCTGCTGCTGTGGGGCGCAGCTTTGGACTGGCTGCCTCTCTTCAACAGAGACAGAGGTATAAACCCACACAGAACCACTGGTTTTGTGACTGAATCAACCCTTCTGATGGGTTGGCTTTTATTGGGGGTCTTCAGATGCTGTGTGGGACTTTCACAACCTCCTGGTGAGGGAGGGATTGACCTCTGACCTTTTGGAACTGCACTCCACCCCCTGGAGCTTGGTCCGGGCCCTGAACCAGACTGACCGCCGGGTGCAGGACTTCCATCGGGCTCGTTGTTGCCAGAAGGGAAGCACTCCGCTAGAGCTGGACGTGGACACTCTGCTGTCCCAGAAGTACAGCGGTGAGTCAGAACCAGAACTTTAACAGAATCCTGTTGATCAGAACCTTGAAACGGGTTGAATTGGAGAGTTTTACTTTCTACTCCAGGTGAGGTGGAGCTCAGAGTCCAGGTCTTGGCATTCCAGTTCCAGGACACTCCGCCCTCCCAGAACCTACCTCAGCCAGTCCTAGACAGCTCCACTCCGCTGGACGGCATCATGGCGGTGCTGAGCGGTGACATCACCTACACCGGTTGCGCTCGCTGCTCTACGGAACTTGATACCGACACCAACGAGATCTACGCCCCCTGTTACCCTTGCCTGCCGCACACAGCTGTGCGCCGCTTCTACAGGTGCTGCTGAAGTCATCAGTGATGTCATCATGATAGTTTATTGTAGTCCAGGTTTTCCTCACACCACCCGTGTGTGCTCCTCAGGCCAGGTGTGCTGACGGTCAGTGGGTGGGGCTGCAACCACCTGTGTGTTCGGGTCCCTCCCGTACCTCTGCAGAACATCCTGGATGCTCCACCTGATAAACTCCAGAGGAGTTCAGGTGGGTGGATCAGGTCTCTGAAGTTGCTCAGGTGAGCTGATCCACCTCTCATCTCTTTAACTTTCAGGTCCAGGATCTCAGGTGAAACACGTCCAGGTGGCAGCAGAACGGATCCATAAGCTCCTCGCTCGTCCCAGGAAAACCTTCAGCATGACCCTGCGGAGCCACTTCCTGTGTGATGAGAACAGCGTCATCATCAGTCAGGACTTCACGCTGCTGGACTTTCAGTTCTCCTGAGGAAGATCCTTACAGCACAACTAAAGGGGCGGGGCTTAGGTTCAGGTGTTACCCAGGTTCAGTTTGCAGGCATTCTTGTGTGAACATTACTGGTTAGCTTTTAAAACTCTGATATTTAAGTCTTAAATAATAACTGTGATATAAAACTCAGTGATATTTAAATGTGAAGTTTTCATAAAGTTTATATAAAAGTGCTTGTTTATTCCTGATCGCATGACCAAACATGTCATGTTAGTTTTGTCAGAAACAAGTTTCATTCTTGGCTTTCTGAGAATCAAATGTAAACATTTCAAGTAAAAATATTTTTTGTTAAAGTTTTTTAATCTTTCTATGGACCTTTTCTAAAGTGATCCACATCCATTCATCTATTATCTGCCACTTGTTCCAGAGTTGGGTCATGGGGGTGTAGCAGCTTAAGCAGGGAATCCTAGATCTCTTTTCAGCTTTTCCAGGAAGATTCCAAGCTGTTCCCAGGCCAGCCAAGAGACAGTCTCTCCAGCATGTCCTGGGTCTTCTCCCAGTTGGACTTTCTCAGAACACTTTTCTAAGGATATGCTGGTGTAGATTCTCAGTCATCCAGGCCATGGTAAATTCAAAAAAGGTTAAAAAACAAAAACAACTGGACTTCTATTCTGTAGTTAAAGACGTTTCGCTTCTCATCAGAGGAGCTTTCTCAATTCAGAAATAGAGAGTGTGGAGTAGAGCTTTTAAAGCTGAGATGTGATGTAAGCTGGATTGCTTGCAAATTGTTCTCACTCTCCTAACAATAGAGGCTCGTTAGGGTCCTTGTTTGTGATGGGCCACTCTGGTCACATGAGTGCAGGTGTTGATTGGAGACAGATGGTTATTTGCCATCAGACAGATGGTTTGAGAGAGGGGTAAAAGAAGCCATTTATGTCAAAAAGGAGAAACCAACATTAATCAGAGGAGGAGGTCTCAGATTCCAACTTTCAAAAACATATAATGGAGCTTTAGGCCTGATCCCCAGTCAGTTTCACTCCAATCAACACCTGCACTCATGTGACCAGAGTGGCCCATCAGTGAGTCAGACAAACAAGGACGCTCAGAAGCTCCTGTTTAGATCCAGAAATTCCCTCTTCATCTCAGAAACTGCAGTCGTTTCCCCACTGCGCTCTTTGAACTCAACATTGTGTTGGTTTCATAGATGTTTTATTAAACTGTGTTAAAACAGCTGGATCTCTCCCTCCTCTCATCTCCGTTCTTTGGCATCCCTCCACCCACCTGATGTTTCTCCTCCTCCACCTCCTAACTGCTCAGCTGAGAGAATATCAGATACTGGTGCATCTTCAGTTTTACTTAGTTTATTTGTTTCACTTGGGTTGTTTTACAGTTTTCAGAAGCTAAACATTTTGTTTAGTCATGATCAAAAACACAGATTCTAACCTTTAAATGGTATTTTTGTTAAGTAAAATATTTCATAAAGATAAATTGAATTTTTTTAATGTTTAATCAGGACAGATGTAAACAATTTATAAATGAATAAACTGATGTTCTTTTTGAACCAGTCATCATGGAGTTCAGAGAAAAACTGAGTTAAAAATGTTTTTATTCCCTTTAATAAACATA
The DNA here is from genome assembly GCF_001649575.2 of Kryptolebias marmoratus. Taxonomy (NCBI): domain Eukaryota; kingdom Metazoa; phylum Chordata; class Actinopteri; order Cyprinodontiformes; family Rivulidae; genus Kryptolebias; species Kryptolebias marmoratus. The sequence continues at coordinate 6,772,642 of NC_051451.1, forward strand.
TTTGCAGTGAATCTTACACTTGAGGCTTTTATTTGATACAGAACAAGTTTAAAGAAACAGCAGTAGGAACTGATAAAGTTAAGTCCGATTCTCAACTCAAAATGGGAAGAAATCTTCAGCAGAATCAGGGGTCAGGAGCAGATTTTTACAGAGTTCTGGTTTTAATTTGCATTAGATGTTTCTTCAGCCACATCCAACAGATCATCCATCAGATCTGAAACAAACAAAAACAGATTAATCGAAAAACTGGATCTATAATTTACACAAACTTTACTTGAAAAGCTTGAGTTCTGGGTGATGAAACTAACAGCCTGAGTCATTTTTGCAGATTTAGAGGTAAAGTTTGGTGTAGTAGGAGCTGAGAGTCATTCCAACACAAACTGAGAGCTGACTGTGGAAGATCTGCCTTCAAGGACTGCTGGCTCCACCATGGAACAGGTTATCAGTGTATCAGGGTTCTGTGATGTAAAACAACATTCTACTGTCACAAGGAGGAAGATGTGTGGATGGGTTCTGGACTGGGGTGGGGGGGTGGGGGGCACGGCACGCAGGGGGACTTGGCGCAAGTTGAGTAAACAACGAAAGTGCTATGGACAATGTTGGCCCTGTGTTGTTGCTGTTTTTTAAACTTATGGGGATTCTCCTGAGACTTCAGGAAGAGAGGCGCAGTGGAAGAAATGCTCTGGATGACGCGATTGTTGCGCGGAGTAGGACAGCTGTTATCTGCAGGAGATTTCAGGCTTTACAGCGCCTTCAGCTGCGGGACAGACGACATAAACGTTGCAGGGTAAGCTAACGCTGTTGTTTATATTCCTACCTTCGCTCTTTATGCTTGCATCTGGTCACACCCACGACCAATGAGTGAACAGGAGCTAAGCTTGCGCCGCCCATGAAGCAGGGCAGGCCCGGCTGGCCCGACTCCGAAGCAGGGACCAAAGAAGCAGAGACCGACCTCGAAAAAATGCAGATGTAAACGCTCGCAAAGCAAGCAGAGTAGAGTGGAGCTGGGACCTTTAGGGCTTGTGTAAAAGGGGCATTAGAGGAGCTGAGTTTCACCCCAGCTGCTTCACACTTGGCTGCAAACCGCCCCTGTGCACGCTGAAGGTCATGGCCCGAGGATGCCAACAGAACCACATCATCTGCAAAAAGCAGAGATGAGACCCTAAGATTCCCAAACCACACACCCTCCTTTCCAGGACTGCACCTCAAGATCCTGTCCATGAACACCACAAACAGGATCAGAGACAAGGGACAGCCTTGGTGGAGTCCAACCGGCACCAAAACAAGCTTGACGTTGTGCCAAAACTGTGGACACATCTCCTGCTTTGGTTACACAGTGACCAGATAGCCCTTTAAAGCAACCCAGGAAGCCCATACTCTCAACAAGACAGTTTAATCAACCTTCTCCTGGTGGCCTTCACTTCTGAACTGGAGCTGATCGTTAATGCTTTAGCTTAAGATGAGTTTATAAATGAAGATCACATCATCTGTCTCGACATTTTCTGTGTCTGTATTGCTAACATTCAGATATTTCTGTGCTTGTGTTTTGCAGAGAGAAGGTTGAAGCTGAAGTGTCTTCAAAAGGTGGACGTTCTTCTGGGTCTTCATAATTGCAGCAACGATGTACTGATCAAAAGAAATGACTTTACAGACATAAGTTATCCTTGAACAGTGAGAGTTTATTCAAAATAACAGAGTCTGTGCCGAATCGGGAACTTCTGGTCCAATCAAAATGAAATTTCCTGTTTTTCTGGGGCTGCTTGTTTTTATGAACATCTTACCACACCCAGTTGTAGTAACAAGACACCCACGCCCACCCAGGGACGGACCTGTAGGATTCAAGTACAGTCAATTTCATTTATGGGGATAAACTAGGGTCTTCAGACAAGCAACAGCTAACTGTCCACGTTTGCACGTTTTCGACAAAGTGAGCGTAAGAGCCCACGGTTCACTTCCTAAGAAGGCGTTGTGGCTGAGGACAGTGTCTCTCAAAATGATAGCTCAGGCCTCATGGCCTGAACACTGATGCAGACCAGTTACCTCAAAGCTTTTCACCAGTGTCCCAGTCTGCCAGGCTGCTACACATCCTTTGCCTGTAAACTTCAACTATTATCAAGTCCTTGTTGATCAAGAAAAATATGAAAGCAAATATTCTAAATACTTCAAACATTTTTAATAAAGTCTTTGATTTTTTTTCATAATGTAGACACTGTTTGGAGCTCTTTATAAAAAAAAAACAACATTTCCTGGCTGGGAAAAATGTCAAGCCCTCCTTACTATTCTTGCTAATTGGCCTCAAAGCACCATGGCTAAGGTGGAGTATGTATACCTTTAATGCCTAGTGATGCAGATACTATATGTACCAAGTATCGTATTTTTTTTCATCTAATGATCAGAGTTATGCCCAACTACTTACTTTCTTATTAAAACATTTAGATTCATAAGGTGGTTTAGACCATCAGGGTGGTTGCTGAAATATGAGGATAACTTTAAGTTTGAAGTTCTACATCTCTTGATTTGGGATTTCATGTACTTTGAAATGTGTAAGTAAAAGTCTATTAGATTCTCATCTCAGCTTTAAAATAAAAATTGCAGTGAGTCTGACGTGTCCCATGCAAACCCTAAGGGAGCTTTTGTATTTTACCAATTACTTCATCCCTGATATTTTATTCTACACCTCCAGATGCTCCCATACAGGACCTCAGCCTTGTTCCCTATAATACTGCGATAGTAGCAACTTGTGCATAGCTTCCGATTAAGTTCCCACTACTCTGAACAGCACAGCACCAGTAAGAAGCAGTAGAGTTTCACGAATGCAGAAGACATCCCATTATTAGTGTTTTCTGTGAAAGGTTGGAGTACAGCAACGGCATGATCACAGGTTATCTCAACAAGTGTTTTCCCACCCTCGTCTTCAAGACACACTGCCCAGCATGTTGGAGATGTTCCCTGCTTTAACATTCCTGATTTAGATGGTTACATGAGTGCTCAAGCAGGGAAACATCTAAAACATGCAGGGCAGCGTGGCCTGAGGACCATGGTTGAAAAACACTAATAATAATAATAATAATAATAATAATAATACATTTAATTTATAGGGCACTTTACATTCAAGAATCTCAAAGTGCTACATCAGATTAGATCAAACATGGCCATAAAAATTAAAAAACAAATAGGTTTTCAGTCCTTTTTTGAAGGAGTCTACAGTCTGTGGTTCCCTTAAATGATCTGGAAGTGAGTTCCACAGACGAGGAGCCATAGTGCAGAAGGCTCGGCCCCACATGGTACCGAGCTTTGTTCTGGAGAGGGCAGGAGTTACTAGAACGGAGAGAGCGAGTTTTATTGTTTGGAAGGAGCAGTTCTTTAAGGTAAGGGGGTGCATTGCCATGTATACACTGGTGTGTCAGAAGACCAATCTTGTATTGGATTCTGGCAGAGACAGGAAGCCAGTGAAGAGAATGTAAAACTGGCGTGATATGGTCATATTTTTAAGTTTTTGTTAAAAGGCGTGCTGCGCTATTTTGGATGAACTGGAGTTTTTGAAGATGTTTATTTGACATACCAAAAAGAATGGAATTGCAGTAGTCCAGTCTTGAAGATATAAAGGCATGGACAAGTTTTTCAGCGTCCAGTTGAGAAAGTAATGGGATGAGACTGGCAATGCTTTTTAGATGAAAAAAATGAGGTTTTGCACAGATGTTTCACATGAGTGTCAAAGGAAAGGCAAGGATCAAAACGGACACCAAGGTTGGTGACAGTAGTGGAAAGTGGGATGACCTGTCCAGAAAAGGTTATGGCTGTGATGGGGGATGACTGATGAGGAGTGCCAATCAGCATTGCCTCAGTTTTAGAACTATTCAGTTGAAGATAGTTGTTGTTCATCCATGACTTTATGTCCTCCAGACAGGCTGTGAATGAGGAAAGTGATGATGAAGAAGATGTAGAGGAAGAAGCAGATGGATACAAGACTATTTTTATATAAAGCTGAGTGTCATCAGCATAACAATGGAAGGATATCCCATGGCGGCTGATGACTTGTCCCAGAGGCAGGATGTATAATGAGAAGAGAATAGAGCCAAGGACTGACCCCTGAGGAACTCCACACGTAACTGTATGAGTCTTTGACTTAGCTTTTCCAATGGCAACATATTCAGTCCTGTCAGAGAGATATGACCGAAACCAGTCAAGAACAGTACCATGGAGTCCAATAACTTGTAAGAGACGAATGAGGAGAATATTGTGGTAAATAGTGTCAAATGCTGAGGACAAGTCGAGAAGAATTGAAAGAGATGGTGAGCCTGCATCTGCCGCCATCAACAGGTCATTGGTGACCCGGATTAAAGCTGTTTCAGTAGAGTGTGAAGAGCGAAAGCCAGACTGAAACTTCTCAAACTGCTGGTTTGATTTAAGGTGATTATTTAACTGTGTAGCAACAACTTTCTCTAATACTTTTGACAGGAAGGGAAGATTGGCTATGGGTCTGTAGTTTGTAAAAATTTCTGTTATTTTTCAGAAGCGGTTTGATTATGGCTACTTTCAGTGGTGATGGAACTGAACCAGACTGAAGAGACATATTGACAATGAGAGTGATTAATGGCCCAATAGTTGAGAAGGGAAGGGGTCAAGGGCACAGGTAGTGGGTTTCATCTTCCTGACAATGTCCAAGATCTCCTGCTGAGAGACGGGAGAGAAGGAACAGAGAGGATGAGAGATTTGGAGCTGTGGCTCAGACGATCTTTGGGTTGGAGATAGAATACGATGAAAAAACATGCATTTATTTTTACTGCAAATTCAGTAAATAAATTTTATTACAAGTTACATTTTGTATTTACTCTGTCATTTAGCTTGACTGAATTTTGAATTTTCCAATTTTACTAAGGCATCTGGGAGGACTTTGTTGCGATATAGTCCCCTTTGTTTTGAGCTGCTTGTTTTTTTAGCAATAAGCAGGAGAATACAGCAGTAACACCGGAATACTGTTTGTTTTGGTCTGTGGCCTTCAAAGATGGCACTGACCGACTGCACGAGAAATAAGCGCCCCACAACGTCACTGTGCAGTGACGTCGGTTCCAAAGCTCTATTGTAGCCACACAGGCACACTCACTAGAAGGAAACAAACGCACCGCAGGGGAGTCTTCCCCCCGACTAGAGGAACACTGTCATTCTATTGGCTGGAACGGTTCCTAGGCGACGGTGCTCAGATCCGCAAGAGAGCAGAAAAAACCCGCGAGCGAGCAGAGAGGTTTGCAAGCGCAGATCTGATCCGTGAGAGAGAGAGAGAGAAGTTTTGCGCGTGATGAGAAAATCTGAGCACGAACACAAAGATCTGAGAGAGAAAAGAGAATATTTGAAAGAGAGCAGAAGTTTTGAGAGAGAGAAAAGAGAATATTTGAAAGAGCAGAAGTTTTAAATGCAAGCATTAAAAGTTTTGAAAGCAATAGATGAAATCCTGCTTGCAAATCCAATATGTGTGCTCTTGATATATGTCAAGACACTACCTGCAAGGTGGTTTCATGACCTAATATTTAAAATGCAGCTAAAAAGAGGATCCACTGGTTGTGGGCAAGAACAGACTATCTAAAAGGGCTCACTGGGGGAGTAGCTTAGGGCGCTGAAGTTTAAAGAGCCCCAAAATTGTATATTTGTTTTAAATACCAATGTCTCCTGATGATGCCTTCTAGTGTCAGCATGTAGAGATTAAAAAGTGTGGGGCCTAAAATTGATATCTGTGGAACTCCACATTTAAATGCATTGTGCTTACATGATGAATTACTTTAAAACAGCAGGTTTGATATTAATCTATAGCTATTAAGCATGGAGGTATCTGGATTACTTCTCTTTGGTTAGAGTTTCATGATGGTGGTTTAAAAACAGTAGGAAAGATGCCCATCTGAAGAGAATAACTAAATTTATCATGTCTTTTATATAAAAAAAAAGGTTTTAAAGAAGGACAGATATGGGATCTAAATGGGGGATTGTCTGATTTAATTACGAAATAACTCCTCCAAGCATTTTAGCACCAACCAGGACAAAATTCTCTTGTGTGTGTATGTAATAAATCATTTAGTCTCTACGTACCTCTGTCAGTCACAACTACAGTTTGTCCTCCAAATCCTTTATTCTCCTCTCCTCCTGCTTCTCCTCCTCCCATGGCTCCTTCTCCCATAGCACCTCCTCCCTCCCCTTCAGCAAAAAGACCATGAAACCCTGATTTCTTCTGCTTCCCCTCATCATCATCATCATCGTCTTTTTTGTGAAAGATCTTTGAGAAGAACCCTTTGTCGTCGTCTTTCTTTTCTTCCTCCTCGTCTTTGTGACCTCCAAATATTGATAGGATTCCTCCTTTCTTCTTGTCTTTGTCCTTTTCTTTTTCTTTGATGCCCAGAGCGTCCTTCACTGCTCCCTCCACTATGTCTCCTGCAGTGACAGAAACTTTCTTTAGCTCTTTCAGAATCACTTTGTTGGAGCTGAAATCCTATTTTCTGTCAGGATTTTTCTAAATTCTACTAAAGAAAAAAGAATGAACTGTCTCTGTGACAGGCTGCTGCTAACAAAAAGCCTAAAGATCCAGTTTAAACGTTTTAGCCAAGTTGTTCTGTGATTATTTCAGATTACTGACCCATATTTTGTTATCGCTCACCACTAAAAGGCAAAACTGAGGCGATAATGTTTTGACTTGTGTGTGTTTGTTTGTCTGTTAGCAAAGTATCTCATGAACCACTGGACAGATTTTACTGAAACTCTCAAAGTAACCGTGAGATAACGTTTTGAAGTTTGGAGTCAACCTGATTCAAGATGGCTGCCACAGATAATCATCCTTACCAAACACAAAAATATTTATAACTCAGTCAGTTTTGCAAATATTGAGCTTAAATTTGGTGTGGTAGTGGCTGAGAGTCATTCTCAACATACTCTGATAATATTTTTAAGGTTTAACACTATAAATATATATTAATATATATTAATTAACACTATAACTCCCATTATTTTTCAGTATAAGATGATCTTTGACTAAAACTCTGACATGAAAGGCAGTGAGCAATATGCATTCCTTTAACAGGGGGACACCCTGGACAGGTCACAAGTCCATCGCAGGGCCACATATAGACAAACGACTCACTGACATCTAGGGACAATTTTAGAGTCATCAGTTAACCTAACATGCATGTTTTTGGTCTGTGAGAGGAAACTTAAGTACCTGGAGTAAACCCATGTGTGCACAGGGAGAACATGCAAACTCCACCCAGAAAGGCCCCAGGTCGGGAAGTGATCCTGCAACCTCTTTGCTGGGAGGCAACAGCTCTAACCACTACGCCAATGTGCCACTCCTTTAAATGCTACGTCTTTAATCTTCTATGTACTTAATCCTCAATAAGGACCAAGAAACTGATTCAAGGTGAAGTAAAATAAGTCTGAAAGGGGTGAAGACTGATGCAACAGCTTATAATGACTTCTCCTCTTAATCTAATTTAAATAAAAGAACATAAAAAAGAAAGAAAGCCCAAAAGAAGCGTTTCTTATCTTGCTGTACCAATCTCTCTCCACACCTTCACAAATTTTTATTTATTGATAATTGTTTTGGAAAGGTTATACATTTTTTTCCCCATTTATGTTCCTAAAACACTTCAGTGTAACAGTTCTCATAAAGCTCTTTAAAAACAAACTTTCCACAAAGTCATAAAAAACACTTTTCAAACTAAGTTTGGACATTTAGAACAGAATAACAAAATAATCCTTTTGTGTGTCCCTCAGCATCATTACTGTAGCACCTAAATGACAATGACAACAAAAATAACTAGAGCTGCAAACTGAAACGATCAGGGTCTAAGCCAATGCATGTCTGTCAACACATGCTGTCCCCAAAGCGTGATGACCTGCCAAATTTAAAACTTATATGTTGATAATCTTGAGGTCTATTAGTGCCACTGAGCTCCAAAGTGCTTAGAGTAGCAGGGAATCAAAGGTGAATGCAGCAGGGCAGCAACTGAATCTTACATCTGTATAAAAGTTGGATTTAAGTGATTAAAAAAAAACAATCTGTTCAATCAAACCTTGTTTTGTTTGAGAAAAGCCTTTCCCACTTTAGCCAACCATTACCATGATTGGACAGACTCAGAGTTTGAGTCTTTTGACACTTACTGACAATAGTGTTGAGCTGGAGTTATGAAATACATGTTGACATCAGTCATGTTGATGACTGATGTACAGCTGCTATTTTAACATTTTGTCAATCATTACCATATTCCTATAAAAGACTCAGGGTGTTTCCTGAACAAACTTCTCAAATTGGGTGCCCATTTATTCAATGTTGCGATACAAAAATACTTAAATCTATTATGTTGCCTAGTATTTAACTATTATGAACATTTACTCAGGAACATGTTTACAATTAAAGTTATAAAATACATGGTGATATTAGTTAAAAAACAAATACACTTTATGCTTTTAGTTGGGCTAAAACCCTAGGAGGAGTTAAAATATATACTCTATTTTTCAATGTAGCAACAAATATAAATGAGATGAAAATGGGTGTGTCCTAAATCAGGATTATTCAAGGGTTACAACAACACAAAGCTTTCCTTGTATGACTCATGGTTTAGAAGCTGGAGGACAAAACGTGTTGACCTTCATAACACTTATCTGTAGGTGGTTGTGTTTTTTTTTTTTTTTTTGCTACGGCCTCTTTAATAATCTGTAAAGTAGTTCACTTTATTTTCCAAAACTGACAAATTAATATTGCTTTCTACAAATCTTCATACTGAGAAATTCTCATCAGAATAGGGAAAAAAGACTGTCTCATTAAGGTCAGGAACAAGGACTGAAAGAGAGAAAAAGCAGCCAAAGTTAAAACAAAAACCCTCTGAAGGAGCTTTAAAAGTCTGGAGAACTGTCGATCCAGACCACTCATCACTGGAGGGAAAAAATATGAAGAGCCGAGGAACTGGATCAAGAGTTTTAAACTGGACTCCAACTTTCTCATTCAGTTTGTACATTTGATTTTTAAAAAACCATAAACCTTAAAGCCATCTCGACTCAAATTAAAAAGGTTTCAAGAAGAAATTCACACAAACCATCTGAGCTTTTATACCTAAGACAAACCAACAGCTGATTCAGAAAGGATGAACGATTAGAAGTTAAAAGTATGTAAATCTGAGGATAATCTGCTTCAATATGAAATGAGGCAGCAGCTCCAAAGCAGAGTAAAGGTTCTCACTGCAAACTGGTCAAAACGTATTCAGAAAAACAAAACAAAACTGCATAATATTTTTTGCTGATATTGATGACTAATGTTTGTTTACATTCAGTGCAGACCTGCGGTTCAGAATTACATTCACTACATCTGGAAAACTACTGCAGTAAACTCTTTCAAGCTGCACAATTTGATAAAGTTCAAGAGAACTTCTTTAATGTGATTTTAGTTTGCAGTGGTTGACTTTAAGTTTGGCTTCCATGTTGATAAATCACAATAACAGTAACTATTCTTATTTCAAGAGTTAAAAACATCTAAACTTCTCATTTTTACAGTAAAATAATACTGATCAAAGCTCAATCTTTTAACCAACAGAGAATCAGACACGATAGATTTCCTGATTACACAAACCTGAGCATGGAGAGCATCAGAGCTTTAAAATCTGCTTATTTTCACAGAAATTCACATTAAAACTGATTTTTTAAAAATAAATACCAGAGCTTCTACAGGATAGGAAATGAGTCATGTTGCTTTTTACAAAGATGTAATAAAGTTACACAGTGATACTGATCCACTCTCAGCCCATATTTAATCTTTTATCTCCTTAGGTTACTTTTACCTGTTTTGTAAAAAAATGTTCAGCTCCAGATAAACGACTGTGATTGGTCAGCTGGCGTTGACTCCGCCTCTTACCTGGCATATCCCTGACCTTATGTAATTTTGTCTTATTAAATCAGACAAAGAGAAAAATAACACTGACTTTGTTGATTCCGATGGGAGTTTTAGCCCGTGGACCTGATCTGATCCAGGTTTCAGTAAATCTCAGACTTTCACTAACAGAACCATGTGATCCAGGTATGATTCTGCTGCTCTGATAAAAAAAAAAACCAACTCAGAGTCCAGATTTTACAGACTACTGGATCAGTTTTAATTCTCAACAACAGAAAAAAAATAAATAAATAAACGCAGAGATTTTCACAGGTAAAGTTTCAGTCTCAATAATCTGGGCTGGTTTTACTCACCCACTTTGTCCCCGATCATATTAGCAAACATGTTCATCTTTGCAGTTTCTGTGATCCTTGACAGGTTCTGTGATGCTGGGTGGGTTCTGAGATCCTTGAGAGGTTCTGTGTTTGTGTTCCTCCGTCAGGTGAGCCTGATTACTCCTTAGAGACGTCTCAGGTGTTCACAGAATCAGGTGTGTCTGCAGACAGGATGGACCTGTCCCACCTGTTGTCTCCTCTTTTTTTTTTGCCAGTTGGCACATAACATAGTGATGTGCATTACTGCCATCTACTGGAATAAAGTGTGGATTGGGATGCTACATAAAGCCCCTCCCCATAAAAAAATAAAAATAATTATAATAGAATAAAATTATATCCTTTCTATCAATTTTGTTTTCTTAAGGTATTTTATTAAAGAACAAAAGTATTTAGTAGTAGAATTTTTTTCCATAATATCTTGTATATTTAACTGCAATTTATTTTCTTGTAATCGACATACTAATTCCCTTCTCTCAACAGAATATTTAGAACAAATCAACAAAACATGTTTTACTGTCTCTTCTTGAAAGCAAAATTCGCACGTTCAAGATGGCTGCCAGGGTGACACAGTTTGGCAGGCTCTGTGTGTATGCCAAAAAAGTCCTTTAAAAACATCAAAAGGCTATGGCTTTTGCCACCAACATGTTTCTTTGTTACCTTCATGTTTTTATTTATTTGTATGTCTAAGTTGTCCACAAAAAAGGGATAATCAAATCCTGTACCCAGCAAAGAGGAGTCAGCATGTTATCTTCACATTACTACTGGATTATGGTCACGCTAGACCACCTCCATCTCCAGGTAAACATGGACAGTTGGACAAAACTAAACCATTCATGGGAGCATATCAGGTCTTCATAATACTGCTCTTGGTTGGTGACATTGAAGTAAATCCTGGGCCACAGCCAATGCTACATGGGCTACTTCCTCAGCTACCTGCATTAACTCTTAGGCCACAACCACAGTTACCTGGGCTGGCTCCTGGGCTATCACTACTGCTCCCTGGGCTACCATCACTACTACCTGGGCTAGCTCCTGGGTTACCACCACTGCCACCTGGGCTAGCTCCTAGGCTACCTCCACTGCTCCCTGGGCTACCAACACTGCTCCCTGGGCTAGCTCCTGGGCTACCACCACTGCTACCTGAGCTAGCTTCTGGTCTGCCACCACTGCTACCTGAGCTAGCTTCTGGTCTGCCACCACTGCTACCTGGGCTACAACAACAGCAACCTGGGCTAGCTCCTGAGCTACAAACACAGCTACCTGGACTAGCTCCTGAGCTACAAACACAGCTACCTGGACTAACTCCTGAGCTACAAACACAGCTAACTGGGCTACAACCAGGACTACCAGCACAACTAAATGAGCTGCCAGTAAAGCTACCTGTGACAACAATATCTGCTTTAAACACCCCACAGGTAACACCAAATTCTGATGTAGGACAATGCAGCTCATTTGCACAAACAGTGGGAACTGGAAATAGTATTTGTGCCTCCGTAACAAAATTAAAGGGTCTAAATCCGGCCATTAAGAAGCAACGCAAAATGCATTTTTTCAAACCCTTACTAATGCTAAAATTGTTTGTGATTCGCAGTCTAAACCAAAAGGACTTTTATTGGGTCACATTAACATACGCAGCATTGTTAATAAAACAGAGCAACATTTGTTAGTGACTCTAATATTGATATATTGGGAATCACTGAAAGCTGGTTGACTCCTTTGTCACCAACAGCAGCTATAAATGTTACAGGTTACAATGTATTCAGGAGAGACAGAGAAATGGGGCGAGGTGGGGGGATATTAGTTTATGTCAAGGATACTTTTAAATGTGAACAAATTAAGTGGCCTTTTGAAATTTATGTTGAACGTATTGGTCTGAGAATAACACTCCAACAATGTCATTTACTATGATTTGTATGTATCGACCTCCCTCTACCAAAGAGATATTTTATGATCAACTTCAGACAATATTAAAACCCTGTAATCCTGATAGAGAAATCATTTTATTGGGTGACCTAAACATTAACTGGGACAACAAGTCAGATAGGACAAAACTAAAACAACTTAACACAGGTTATTAAAGGGCCAACAAGAATAACAAATACATCAAAAACATTAATTGATCTGATATTCACCAATAAGCCTGATAGAATATTAAAAACTTTTAATCTCCTATTGGGTCTTTCTGACCACAATTTTATTTTGTGTTCAAGAAAAATTAGGAGGCAACATTCAATCAAGCCTACTACAGAATGCAGTTTTCAATTCATACCTAAAAGTGAGCAACAAAACTTAAAAACAACTCAACTGGCTCAGTGTACTGGAAAACAATGACATTGAGACTAGTTTTAACAGTTTTATTAAAAAAGTTGATGAAACTCTGGCTCATTTTACAAAAACAGGCAAATTTAAACAATACAGAAAACCACTTCCTTGGATCAATAATGGCATAAAGAAATTAATGAAAGACAGAGATAATGCATTAAAGAAATCTTTAAAAACAGCTACTACAAGTGATCGTCAGATCTTTACATCACTTAGAAATAAAGTTCTAAAACAGACCTGTAAAGCAAAAGCAAATTTCATTATTAAAACAATAGAAGAGGCAAATGGTAAAAATTGATTTGGGAAAATCTAAATAATATATTAAGACGAAACAAACATACAATTCAGAGACATACAACTTCAGAAAAATGGTACACTAATTAACAATTTGGATAATATTGCCAATAGCTTTAATAAATTCTTTATCAACTCTGTTAAGAAACTGACAGCTCACTTTAATTTCCCTGATATCCTGTTCAAACCTTTGGATGACACAATACCTAATTTTAATATAAGAAATATAACTGTCCCAGATGTTCTAAAAATAATTACATCTCTCAAAGGCTCAAAAGCAAGAGATGCATTTGGTTTCACAAATGATTTTATAAAGACTCATAAAGTAGCATTTGCAAGTCTAATTTCACATTTTCACATTTAATATCTATCTATAAATCAGGGTGAAGTACCATTGGCATGGAAAACTGCAAGGGTTACCCCAGTCTTCAAAACAGGTGATAAGACAAAACCAGAGAACTACCGACCAATAAGTATTTTGCCAATTATATCGAAAATAGCAAAGATATGGGTTGCAACACAGTTAATTGAATATCTAAACAATGGACATACTCCTCTCCACCCAATGCAATTTGGGTTCAGAAAATATCACTCTACAGAAACAGCTACCTGCTACTTTCTTGAGAACGTAAAAAGCCTTCTAGATCAGGGTGGGTTTGTAGGCACTGTTTTTTTAGACTTAAAAACACAATAGATCATGGTGTGCTACTGGCAAAACTAATTAATTTTAATTTCCCTAAAAGTGCCCTCTGCTGGATGCAATCATATCTAGCCGAGAGAAAATAAGCTGTACAAATTGGAAATTCACAATCATCTTATCTTACTTTTGCGGCCGGTGTTCCACAAGGCTCAATACTGGGCCCAATCCTTTTAAATCTCTATGTCAATAACTTACCAAATGTGTGAGCAACTGTTAAAATGCAGTTATATGTAGATGATACAGTTTTATATGCTCATGTAAAGTCTAAACAAGAAGCTGCTGCAATACTCTCTGGAGCAATGGTACCAGTGTCCCATTGGCTCCAAAATTCTTGTCTACATCTTAACACTAAAAAAACAGTTTTTATGTTTTTCTCACACAGACAACTTAAGAACAACATCCATCTGTTTTAGTCAGTGGGGAAAGTTTAGATGTGGTGGACCAGTTTAAGTATCTGGGTGTTGTCTTTGACTCAAACCTAACATTTAAGCAACATGTTAAAAAAATCACAGGTACCATCAAATTTAACTTGGCCAATTTTAACCATGTAAGACCTTTTTTGACATTTGAAGCAGCAAAAGCATATATGCATGCAATGATTTTTACTCACATAACCTACTGCTACACAACTTAGTCTCATATGACAGAGAGCACTTTAAAACCTATTAAGACTCTTCAAGAAAACACTGAAAATATTGGATAGGAAACCTCTTCATTTTCATTACTGTATTATCTTTAGTAAGTAGAATATTTTAGATTTGGACAGCTATCAAACATTTCTAGATCTCTGTCTTGTTTTTAAAGTTTTAAATGGGCTTGCCCCTCCACCACTAGAGATTTTTATACAAAGGAAAACTAACAATAAAGTCAATACTAGAGCTTTAAGCAGGGGTGACTGTAACATGCAGCGGCGCAGGACAAAATTTAGCCAAATGGTGGTGTCTATCAGAGGCACACAGTCATGGAACTCACTGCCAGCTCATGTTAGAAACTGTGAGAACTATCTGACATTCAAGAAAACCTTAAAACAGTGGTTAAAAACAAATCAGTCCTGTACTCACATGTAAATTGACTAAAATCACCATTTAATTGTTTATGTTGATTTGTTTGACTTGTGTTGTCTGTAAATTTTTGTCTGTTTTCTGGTGCCTGCCTTAGGGCAACATATGAAAGGTAGCCATTGTAGCTAATTCTGGCATATTTACTGTGATGCTTGTTGCTCAAATGTTGATTAATATGCACTGTGCTAATTAAAAAAAAAAAAAATCACAATTCCCTGTTGGATGTTTTCCCATTTTAAATAATATGAAGCCTAGGCGTAAATTCAGACTGGAAGACCTGCTTCAGCCTCACCTGCATCTAATCGCTGCGTCGAGCACCTCCACTCCAGCCTGTCAGCATCAGACCGCGCCTCCATCTCAGCCCATCAGCATCCGACCGCGCCTCCAGCTTATCCAATCAGCGAGCAAGCCTTCGTTTAAAAGGACTTCCATCATGGCCCCATCCGTTCGCCGGCCGATCTTCAGCCCACCTCCACCCCTTCTCCACCCCCAGTTTCCCAGCTCCCCCAAGCTTCCTTCCCCTCTTCAACCTCCACCACCAGTGTCCGGCCCGGGAAAGACGCCTCTAATGCTCAACCCGAGCTTCTCCTCGAAGCGCATTGCTATTGTCGACACTCGCGTCTTCCACCGAGGTCCGAGCGCCAAATATCTTATGTCATTCATGTCAAATAAAACCATTTAATTGCAGCTTCTCTTTGTCGTGAGTCTCTCCAGGTTGAAGTACTGTTTAACCCTACATGACCAAAACGTAATCTGGATATAATTGTTTCCTCTCTTCTACTTCGTCCTGTACTCCTCATAACGCCAACTTTCCTTTGAATACTGTAAAGCCACCTACCAGTTCTATGTTCTTCCCATTGTTTCTGCCATCTTTCCATAACCTTTTGTATAAAAATAGATTTAATTTATTCTTTACTGAATGGTACCAATACGTATATCTAGAACTTTAAAACTAGACTCATTCATTTCATATCCACATTTAGAAGTTCGGTATATTCAATAGTATGCATTGATTATGATTGTTCAATAATTGTCGGTGATTTCAACATTCATGTTGACAGCCCCCAAGACCGAGGGGCAAAAAATCTGTTTAATATATTAGAGAGTTTTGGTCTAACACAACATGTCAAACAAGCAACACACACTCAAGGTCACACACTGGACCTGGTTATCATTAAGGGTGTGAATATTTCCAATGTCTCTGTAACTGATGTCGCCCTGTCGGATCACTTTGCTGTTATCTTTGACAGTTCTTTATCCGTTAACCCACTTGTACAAAAAACTACTATCACAAAACGTACTTTCACAGAAAACACAGCAGAAACATT